>NC_137622.1:13438772-13598772 GCF_963280865.1 Gymnoscopelus braueri | reverse complement strand
ACTTTATGTTATTTTAGGCAAAAAGATTTTTAACACGTGCATCACTTTTTAACAGGACGCACTTGCTTCCTTGGCTCTACTAGGAAACTCTACCGAAGCAGGTAAGACTTGATGATGTAGCGGTAGCCCTGGTCCAGTGCGTTGGTGAGTTCTCTCTAACGCTCTGCCAGGCGCGCTGCTCTGCTCATAGACCCACATTTACACTGCCGTGCGAGGTCTCCGTCCGTAGTAACGAATAAACACAACTACTTCGCTACTCACCGAAACAAAGGCAGTTTTGTGTTGTTGAAAGTCTATTCTCCAGGGTGGGAAACCTCTCAGGACGCCACTTCTCTGTCTAAAATTATGTCTGCCAGACGGAAATTATTTATTTTATTACACTGCGCCCTCTACAGATCTGGACGATATAAATTACCATTGACCATATCTGTAGGGGGCGCAGTGGAGTAAAATAAATAATTTCCGTCTGGCGGAAATATTTTATTTTCCGCCCAAAAAGTGTATTATACAGAGAAGGTGGGGTCCTGAGAGGCTTCCCACCCTGGAGAATAGACTTTCAACAACACAAAACTGCCTTTGTTTCGGTGAGTAGCGAAGTAGTTTTGTTTATTTTCTTTTAACTAAAGACGAAGACCTCGCACGGCAGTGGAATTTTCGGTCTATGAGCAGAGCAGCGCGCCTGGCAGTCACTAAAGCGCTGGACCAGGGCTAAAGTAAAGGAAACACCTGGACATCAGACGTACGGTGTCGCTGGCCGAAAAGAGTCGCTAGTGGCACGTGGATCAATTATTTTCTTATCGGCTAGCGAAGCCGACGTACAGAGTCGCCGAGTGTCGCCTTCGAGGAAACCGCGTTGAAATCCAGGAAATCAGTTGTTTCTCTGACAATTGACATAGTATAAAGTATGCAGGGTTTACTAAACAAACAGTGGAACAGACAAAAACAGATCTATAAGATGTTATACGAGTTGTACTGTACTGTAAGCCTACTGTACCTGCCATGGCAGATTTGCAAGACGTTTAAAACGTACTGTTATGCTCGGGTTGTGTGTGAGCCACACACAACGAGGTAGTTTAGGCAGTGGTGGAAAAAGTACTCACATTTTGTACTTAAGTAAAAGTATCGATACTGCAATGTAGAAACACTCGTTTACAAGTAAAACTCCGTAATTCAAAATTTACTTGAGTAAAAGTACAAAAGTATTGGTATCAAAATGTACTTAAAGTACCAAAAGTAGAAAGTAGGCTACTCGGTCTGTCTCTTTATGCAGAATGTCCATTTCACAAGTTTTCAAATGTATACAATTATTTTGAAAATAGCAGATCTACAAGCTCACAATGCCTACAATGACATGAGTAGAAGTAAAAGTATAGACATTTTGATATAATCCAGTAAAGTAAAAGTAGGCCTACCTCAAAATTGTACTTAAATACAGTACTAACTACAGTAAATGTACTTAGTTACTTTGCACCACTGTAAGAGTTGTACTGTAGGCCTACTGTCCTTGCCATGGCAGGTTTGTGAGAGCCAACTGTAGGAGGTAGGTTAGGTTATAGCTAGGCTATTATTTAATAATAGCCTAAGTAGTTACAGGCATGCCTCATCATGTATTGATAGGTTGATTGAATACTATATTAACAGTTTGCAAAAAGGTACAGTGGTACGATTATGCAAATGGTGCTAACAGGATAACACAACACTGCATTTCTTAAATTTGTGTTCTGTTGATCATTTTGAAAGGATATAGATAGATCAACGTGGTTCTCAAAACGGGGTCCAGGGACACTCAGGGTTCCCTGAGGGGGTTCCAAATGGAAACTGCCCAAGGACAGGTCATTTTGGTTCCATTTGTTGTACACTTTCAGAGTTGTGGGAGGATCCTTTATTAAAACATTTGAGAACCAGTGGGGTAGATGACACAATGGTTTCAAAATGTCAGAACTCTCTTGAGAATGACTTCATGCACGTTGCCCCTACATGTTGTGTAAGTACACTCTGTGAGTTCTGTCAACACTGATGATCTTATCTCGCCGGCAATACAGAGAGGGGAAATGTGTAGGAGTAGGCCTGTTTTGATCTGTTTCCCCTTATCTGTAAAGTAAAGGTTCTTTTTGAACGGGAGAGGCTGACAGGGAGACAGTAGGACAGCTGAGTGTATTATAATTGATTGATAGATTGATTGAAATGTTTATTTCGAATATGCAAGGAACAAAGCAATATATGTTTGAAAAGGAGGGAACAGAAGTAGCCTAGACCTTTAAGTGATTTGCTCCCACCCATTCTACATTATAAATAACAATAACAAGCTTCCCTGCTGTTTTATAACTATCTATAAACTAATGCATAATATATGTATTGTTAAATATTAGAGAATGCACTCGAGAGAAGTTTAGGATTTGTTACCACGCAAGAACAGTAGGCAAATACAGATTTCTGCCTGTATTTTACATGTCATTTGCAAGTTTACAATGCAAGAAGGGTGTGTACCCATAAAAATGATGTTGTGCAACATTCTTCACAATGAATGGTATTTATGACAAAGAAAACCTGACACATGTAGGCTACTGTGCAGTAGGCGTACTGTACACACATTTCAGGAGGAGAATGGGATGACATTGTGTTTTGGCGACACAATTGAAGAGGAAAGTGTATGCAATTGAGAATGACTAATGTCATGAATGCTTATGTTCTAGTCTGTTTGAATCCAATGAACACTCAGTGACAATATTGTTTTTCTGTCAGACGATGGCACTGGTCAACTAGCCTGGTAGATTTATAAACAACAAATTAGACTTTCTTCTGAGCACATACAGTAATGCTTGAACTGTGTTTGCAGGATGTGAAGAGACTATGCAGAGAGTAATGTGTGTCTCTGTGCTTCCCACTTCAATGTGAGCGGAATGCGTATGGAACTAACTAACCAATTTAGTTGATCATAGAAATAATCAATGTTAATAAAATACAAAATTGGAAAATGCAATACGTGGCTATTTTTCAGTATGCTATTTTCAGTATTGTTACGAGACACCATTGTATGATGAAGTGTAGTGTATGGCTTAGTTGGTTAATCAGGATTTATTTCACATAAATTTGTTTAATTTTCTATAATAAATACAGAACCTCTGCCTGTCTGACTTTCCCGGGCATAACTGGGGCACCACCATCATACCGCTTCACCTCAAATTTGGCGTGTTTGTCCCAGATGACCCGGCCGGTGTGCAGTGCAGAGTGGCAAGTCGATAGCCTGGCAGAGAGTGACTGCGTTTCAACTGCTGTCCGTACAACAGTGAAAAGCAGCCCCTGATTGGCCCGGTCATTTTCTGATTTCTCATACTCTCTGCCTATGGGCCGAAGTCCAGACTGATACCGTGGAAGAACGTGTGAGTGAATCCACTTCATCAGTGGCAATGCCAGGCTAGCAATTCGAGACTTATGTCTGTATCTGTCTGTCCGCATGTCTGCGTAGGATACCCACGAATCTTTGTGTGTTTGGGGGGGAGGGTGGCATTGGCCTCCCTGATTGGCCAACCGGACTAGTCGGCTTCATGGATTGGTGGAGCTTTGCGTCACGTTTGTGCTTCTGTGCCAATATAAGTGGTGCCGTGCACAGTAGATTCCATCTGTGTGTGCCCATGTACTGTACATCGTCAACATGATGTCAGCATTTCCTGACGTCATCAGAGGTCCGTGTGTCTCCATATTTAGGTCGTATGTTAGTACAACAGATTTGCATCAACGGGTGGGGCATCTGATTTGAACACACTTCTCAATTATATTCGATGAATCCAAAAAGTATAGTACAGTATCAATAGAATAATCACTGAGAAAATAATTGATAGTTGCAGCCCTGTCTGGTGCCTTGCATGGTTTCCTCCACTGTTGGTGTGTGAATGCGTGTGTGAATGGGTGAATGTAATACACATTGTAAAGCGAAAGAGATGACATATGGTGATCCCCAAGGTTCCATTCTAGCTATTCTAGTCTATTCTAGGTTCCATTCTAGGCCCTATACTTTTTAATCTCTACATGCTGGCATGCTGCTACTATAGGCAGTGTCATCAGGAGACACAAAATTGATTTCCATAGTTATGCTGATGCAATTATATATATCTGTATCTCCGAAGGATCTTAGCCTCATTGACACCTTAATAAACTGCATCTCTTATGTACATTTTTTTATGTCAGAACATTTTCTCCAGCTAAATAAAGACAAAAACGATTTTTGGGCGGTGAAACCGCCCCTATATGTGAGGTTTGGATATTTGCACACCAAATCCTGCGCTGTGATTGGCCACCAGTGTACCCCCCTAACCCTGCACCGTGATTGGCCAATCACAGTCTATTCAGGACTGTGATTGGCTAGGGAAACATGACACATGTGCATAGCCCTATAAATGGGACTATGCACTTAAAAAAAACACATTTATGTTTTTTTGGGCGGTGAAACCGCCCCTATAAGTGAGATTTGGAAAAATGTACATTTTCATGCGCTGTGATCTGGGCCCAGGAAATTTGTAGAATTATCCTGCGCTGTGATTGGCCAATCACAGCCTATTCAGGACTGTGATTGGCCAGTGTCACATGACGCATGTGCATAGCCCTATATAAGCAACCATAACTTGAAAAAAACCAAATATTGGTTTTTTTCAAGTTATGGTTTTGTCCATCATAAAGAGTGTTTCAATAAATGTATTTATCCTTTGTACATGATTGATCGACTCCATTCAGTATTGTGATTAGCTAGCAAGACACCGCCCACTTCACACAGGGTGTGATTTTTTAAGTGAATCACACATTGTCCATTCACACATTGTCCATTTAATGGAACTTCATTACAGTATTGTGATTAGCTAGCAACACACCGCCCACTTCACACTGGGTGTGATTTTTTTAATTATTGGGGATGAGGCTCATAGAGAACAAGTTTATGCTATGCTAAAAGCCTGTGCACCAAGGACAAGGTTAAAAACCTTGGTGTCATATTTGACAAGTATCCTTTCACTATCACTTGAGAAATAGTGTTAGAGTCCGCTGTTTTCAGTTTTCTCTCCCAGGCCGACACAGAAAGGCTAATGCATGCTTTTATCACTAGCAGGATAGACTATTATTATGCTCTCCTATAAGGTGTGCCGAAAAAAGAAGTTGTCCGTTTACAACTTGTCCAGACCCAGTAGCACGCGTACTGACTAAGACCAGACGGAGAGCACACATCACACCCATTTTAATGTCCCTCCACTGTTTGCCTATTAGTTTTACAATAGCTTTTTAAGGTCCTTTTATTGTTTTTTAAATCACTAAATGGAAATGCACCTGCGTATTTATCTGCAATGCTCTCTGGGTATGTGCCTGGTAGAGCTCTCAGGTCCTCTTAGATGCTAGAAATTAAAAGGCACGGAGAAGCAGCCTTCAGCAAACTTTTGGATCTCTGAATCCATGGACAGTTCTAAAATAAATCTTAAGACACACCTTTTCAGCATTGCGTTTACCTAGGTTTTAGCATTACTCAATTCTGTTTTCCTTTTTTTTTTATTATTATTTTTTTATCATTGATTGTCCTTTTCCCTTTCATTAATGTTTAAAAAATGTTTTTCTTATTTTGATTCGTGAAGCGCATTGGGTGGCACTTGCTGTATGAAATGTGCTCCGTAGATAAAGGTGCTATATAAATGAACCATAAATTTTTTACATTTACCTTAACTAACTGATCAGATCAGTCAGAGTCTATCAACTAAAGGTCCCCAGTATGGCAGTCTACTATGGGACCAGACTGTCTATTTTTCAAACCATACTCTACATATGCAACATATCAGAAAGTTCTGTTCATCTCTAGGGGAGACTGGGTGTGCTGGGAGCAGTAATTTGGCAACCGCACAGAGGGAAGGGCTTTGTTCTCTTATCTGACCATTATGTAAGGCGTGCCTGGACTCTCCTGGACTCTGTAGATTTCTCCAAAGAATTCAGTTCAACTCAAAACATCAGTCGGCTTCTCTCTAATGAAAATCTACTGGGCCAGTTGTTTCTCCATTTGTGGATTGAGGGTCTGGTCAGACTGGTTACAGAAGCCTGGGAACTCAAAAGCGGCCCTCATTTGTAAAAGCAATGGACATTGACAAATTTCCTGCAGCTCAACTCAAACAAAACGGAAATTGTCCTCTTTGGCTCTCCAAATGCCACCAACCCTTTAAAAGACAGCCTAGCTAGCCTGGCCATGAATGTTACCCCAGTGTCCAAAAACCTTAGGGTTTTCATCGACTCCGACCTTAGTTTTAACATCCAAATTAAAAGAGTCGTTCAAACATGTTTCTATAAGCTAAGAAACATAGCTGATAGAAACATGTTTTTTAACAGTTCCCGACTTACAAAGGGTAATTCATGCATTCATCCCATCACGCTTAGATTATTGTAATACACTTTACACCGGCCTAACCCAGAAATCCATTTCCCTCCTGCAATTAGTCCAGAATGCTGCCGCCAGGCTTCTGACTAACACCAGGAAACGGGACCACATCACCCCAGTCCTGGCTACTCTTCACTGGCTTCCAGTTGCTTTTAGAATTGAATTGATTAAAATCCTTTTTATTAACTTAAGGCGCTGAAGGGTCTTGCACCCCAATATCTTGTTGACCTTCTGGCCCCCTGGTCCTCAGATGGGGCTCTTTTAGAGGTCCCCAGAATAATTCACCTTGTACCCAAGAGTATTCGACAAGCGGACACTATCACATCCTTTAAATCACTTCTTAAAACATATTCGTTCAGAAAAATGCTGTAAATGCTGTAAATCACCCCATAAAGCCTAATCCCCCTCTTTTCTTGTTGAATTTTTGTTGTTTTTTTTGTTTGAAGTTTTAGCCGTTAGATCCCTAAAGTTGCTATTTTGTGCATCTGTTTAAATTTTGTTTGTTGCTTTGTTTTAACGTGTAAATGTTTTGTGCAGCACTTTGTGACTTCTGTTTAGAAATATATTATATGCTTTAATATATAAATAAAGTTATTATTATTATTAGGGGCAGCGGTGGCTCAGGAGCCAGAGGTAGAATGGCAACTTGCGAAACGCGAGGTTCCCGGGTTGATCGAAGTGTCAAAAGTGTCCTTAACTCCGTGAGCAAGACACTGAACCCCTAACTGCCCCCGATAAGCAGGCTGATTGATGCCTTGTATGGTTTTCTCTGCCGTTGGTGTGTGAATGGGTAAAGTTCAAGCTTTTTTCCCCACACTACGCCTATATTGACATGCCCAAAGACGTCATAAGCAGAAAAGGCTGTAAACCTTTGGATGAAATGTAGTGTATTGTAACAAGTATAAAGTAGCATAAAATGGTAAATATTCTTACTTTCCACCACTGCATCAATGGTACAGTACTTTTAAATTCTATTAGCTTACAAGCACTGTTAAAGATGCAGATGAGCAATATAAAAAATGCATAAAAGTTATATAATCTAAGACAAAACAAGCATGCACAAGTCTGGCTTTGGTCCTTTTCAGTGATGAGTGTATGGGTTTGTGTGTGTGTGTGTGTGTGTGTGTGTGTGTGTGTGTGTGTGTGTGTGTGTGTGTGTGTGTGTGTGTGTGTGTGTGTGTGTGTGTGTGTGTGTGTGTGTGTGTGTGTGTGTGTGTGTGTGTGTGTGTGTGTGTGTGTGTGTGTGTGTGTGTGTGTGTGTGTGTGTGTGTGCCCATCACACACTTGCTTCACATTATGAGAAGCAGGGTGTAGCTGTAAAGGAGGATGCATGCTCTACTTCCCTAAACAAATAAAAATGTTTAACAAAGGCTGTAGTGCTGTAAGTATACAGGGTGGCATTATATTGTTACAATACGGTATGCTTTATTGATAAGCATTGGTTTTCCTTTGCATTAGTTTCTCTGTAATGAATGTGGGGAGAAGAAATATTCATATATATATAAACCAAAACACGCTTGTTGATTTTTCAGCAATGTTAATGTCACATCAGTTAATACTGTCTAGGGGTAGTGACCGCAACACATAACGGAAAAAGGCATGGTGGTGTATCAACAGTCTAGAGACTAGAGTTGTGTGTAGTGTTATGTGTATAAATTGCTCTCAGACAGCACTTATCTTTTGATTGATTTAATACTTTATTAACAGTTTCCAAAAAAAAGCACAGAAAGTACAGTTTAATTCAAATACAATGCTAAAAGTATTGAACCCTAGAAAGCACTATGGCTTGTTTCCATTGGGGTCCTGTGTATTAAATTCATTGAAACATTTAATGACGGACAAATATACAATAGTGTGCAAAAACATCATAGCCTATAAATGAGTAGTAATCAAAAAGAAAAATATATACAGTAAACAGTTTGTGGCGGGGGGGGGGGGGGGCATTCCTGGTGATAGGCTTGAATTAGTTTTACAAAGGCCTGTTCCGAATTGCAGCCACCTGTAAGTGCTCTTTTAGAGCGGTTTTGAAGGAGAGTAAGGATTCACACTTTTGTATGGCTGTTGGTAGGGCATTCCACATTTTTGTGGCATCGCAGAAGAACAAATTTAACCCCTTGTTTGAGCCAAATCTGGGTTGAACGTGAGTAACAGTAACTCTCTGTCTTCCGGAACTGTCTGTGATGATGTATGTAGCCTTTTGACAAACTGACATCTTGACAAGTTGATATGTCAGATACAGTGGCCATCTTTCCTTAACAACTTTAACCCTTAGCCTCCCTATTCTGGGGGGAACATTCGCCAAACATAGTCGATCTACTACAATCTGGCATCGCGTCATGTTGCGACACGTTGTGAGCTTGTAGCTTGTAGTTAAGCCTGTAGTTATTATTCATAATATATTTTGTACGTTTGTGCTGTAAAGATGTACATGCATCTGACTCACTATGTCTTTCCACAATATTTACATTTGACCGATATCCGATTACCGACTAAATGCATGGTCAAATTGACTGATACTGATATTGCAATGCAAGTTTCCTCTAGAGTTTACCTTACACCTATTATATAGCTGTGATTGCAGATGCAGACTTCTAAAAAGCAGTGCATTCTTATTACCTGATTTATTATGCCTAATGATGCACGTTAATTCAAAGTCATTTATTACTTAATTACTTCAGTATTTTTACTTCACATTTTTCCAACTTGTTGACCCTTTTGAAAGCTTCCCCAGAAAACACTGATAGAATCTGCAGCCTTCATCATATCACAAAAAGCATTCAAACGACTAACTTTTTTGTTTGTTTGTTGGCTAAAACAGATATATTATTCTGATATCGGTTCAATACCGATATTGCATTTTTAAGGCCGATATTGCCGATACCGACAAGATGACTAATTGTGCATCCCTACTTTCCACGTCTTCTCTAGCTGTTAGTGATGACCAGGCAGTAGCAGACAGAGCCCCCCCCCCCCCAGACACCATGGACCCCAAGAAGCCTGGGCGTCTGGCCCAGCTCCGCCAGCGAGCCCGGCCGCTCCTGAGCAGCCTCCGCAAGGGGAAATTGAACCCCTACAAGCATGGTGTCCGCCCTGAGTACGAGGTGGACCAGCGAACGCTCAGCTCCTCCGCCCCCGATGTGAGATATGCCAGTCCACAAAACCCGCCGCTGTCTCAGGCCAAGGTTATTATTTGTTTTTCACTTTCATCTTTTAAAGCTGTTTGCTAGTTTAATTTTTTTGTTTTGTTTTGATTAGTTTTACTGTTATTTTTATTTATTTTTATTGTAATATTGCAAAACAAATCAAAACATTTGCCAATCTACAAATGCACTGAGAGGTTGTAGATTGGCTATTTTCACTATTTAAAAAAACAAACTGCCGCAGCTAAAATATTTGAAGATTTCATGTCCGCCTAAAATATTAGGCTTAGCCTATGAAATATTGACATGGACTAAAAACTAAAGGACATTTTCTTTATGATTTTAGATAGTTTTAGTTAGTTTTGAAACACACAATACAGTTTCAGGTAGTTAACGTTTCTTTGTGAAGCCTTGTTTTTCAGTATTTCGTTAGTTAACAATAATAACCTTGTCTCAGGCACACATCACCACCACTGCATCCCCGCTCAGCAGGCCTCATCTGGGGCACGGCAGCAGCGACAGCAACCTGGGTGCCTCTGGAGATGGAAGGAGGTAGGCCTGCAACTAGCCGTTATTTCCTTAGCGTTTACTCTATCAATTACTCTTTTTTATTAATCAAATAATCTTGAAGCATATTTTTGCATTTTTTTCTTTATTATCAATTACTGTGAAGTTCATTGTCTGATTAACCACTTTAAAAATGCTGAGCTTTTAGGCAATTTTTGTTACTTTTGAAAATAAATAAATATGTTTAAAATTCTTCACCCAAAATCAATTATTTTATTAAAATCAATAATTTAATTAAAATCAATGTTTTTTTAAATAACCAATAAATGGATTAACCCATTAAAACCGGGACATCATCCATGTCATTTTAGATTTTAGCGTTGGCTATTCAAACATAGCAGATATACAAGCTCACGGCTCGTCACTTAGTGCCACACTGTGAGCTTGTACAACTGCTATTTCTTTACATTTTTGAAAAATCTTGAAAGTGTAAGTGTGACAACTGCTGATTTCGAAGGCGTTTGTAGAATCGACCTCAGGTCTTAATGGGTTAATTGGATGAACTGTTTGTGCTCCTAGAAGGAAGCCACACAGCCATGTGGACAGTGCAGACGGTGGCTCCTCCTCCCAGGAGTCAGCTTG
Organism: Gymnoscopelus braueri; assembly: GCF_963280865.1. Taxonomy (NCBI): domain Eukaryota; kingdom Metazoa; phylum Chordata; class Actinopteri; order Myctophiformes; family Myctophidae; genus Gymnoscopelus; species Gymnoscopelus braueri. Next base: position 13,588,086 of record NC_137622.1, on the reverse strand, counting down.
CAGCAGCGGCGGTGAGGAGCAGATGGAGGAGTTTTATGCCGAGGAGGAGCAGGAGGAGGAGGACGACGGGGACAAGTGGCACAGCTACAGCACCGGCACGGAGGCGCAGCAGGAGGTCCCGTCCAGCAGAGACCCTCCCAACATGGAGGTGTCCCATCACACATCACAGGTAAGGAGGAGGAGGCCTTGTCATGTATGTTGATGTTTTATACATTCAAAACATTGCATGTTCTTGCCGTTAAAATGTACAGTGTTAACTTTGTTTACTTATGGCTGTTTGCTGAGTTTGGATGGGTGTGTGTGTGTGTGTGTGTGTGTGTGTGCGTGTGCGTGTGCGTGTGTGTGTGTGTGTGTGTGTGTGTGTGTGTGTGTGTGTGTGTGTGTGTGTGTGTGTGTGCGCGTGCGTGTGTGCGTGACATTAACATTTTAAGAGGTAGAATAAGCTCATTTATTTCATTTTAATTCATCTTTATTCTTACCTCTCTACTCTTACCTGTACCTTATCCAGTGTTTCATGCTTACTGCTGTTGCTGCTACGACGCCTGACGTCCCCACAGGGATCAAAATCTTAACTTTAGAACAAAAAAACAGGGTCATCCAGTAATACAGCTGTCAAAGGTCGCATCCTTTTCAATTAGACTGTGTGTCTGATCGGCTCTGCATGTGCATAGCGCTGAGTTTGGGTTTGGTCAAAGGTCTATTGTGTTGGCCTAACCTGCGTTTCCCAAATAATGGGCCGGGGCCCATTCTTGGGTCATACAACCATTTGCATGGGTAGTAATATATTATTTCAATAGATTTTCATGAATAAAAATAAATACATAAATAGATAAAACCATGAATTAAAAATAAAAGCTCAAAACGTGTCACAAAAGCGTTAGGGGTAAGCTTAGGGGTGAGACCATCCAGTCACACCACCACGTTGTTGGCTCTTGCTGAATCTAAAGTATTTACCTAGTGTGGTGGTGCATGTACGCTCGTGTCCGTTTTCTCCTTTTTTTGTATTTTGTCTTTATGAAACAGACAATAGGAAAGCTGAGAAGGCCTGTGGGGCAGACAGACAGTAGGAGAGCAGACAGGGAGTCAATGGAGATGAGATATAGGGAGGGATTTGATCCTAGGACAGCCGGTCCAGTTGAGAAAACTGTTAGGATTTAGAAGGCCTCTGGTTTAAATACAGTTTTCAAGAATGTTCACCTACTTACAAGGCATCTAGCATTGCACTTACAGTAGCTGGATATTCTTGCAATTGAAAGCCATACTACACAGTGTATGAGACACCTAGGTTAATCAGTCACTATAAGGCAACAGTAATGATAATCTCCCAGCAAGCCAGTGAGTCAGTCTAAGCATGGGCTATTATCAAAGATAAATATTTGCAGTAGCATCCTTTGTCAATAGCCAATTGTATTTGGTACAATGTGGAGAGCAGTATGTTTATTTCTCTATATAAATTCCATCCATTTATCTCCATTAGAGTTTTGATAGAGCCACTGGTGTCACGTTACCATGAATGTGTATCTAAGAGAGAACACCTGTTCATCACTGTAAATTAGTGCTGCAACTATCCAGTATTTTCTAAGCAATTATTCTATCGATTCATTGAATAATCGAGAAGCGTATTTTTCATGTTTTGAAATGTTAGCATTTTTTTCTAAAGATGTAATCAATTAATTTGATTAATTGTTGCACCCAAATTAAGTTGCATTATAAGTTTAGGGTTAGGACTCAGAAATGCTACTTCTCTTATGATCCTGTCATTTAGAACCACTATTCATCCTTAATTAATTAATTAATACATGCTATTATGTGAAGTTAAGTCCACACTAATGCAACTCCTTGCAACTTCTTGCAACATGCAACGACTTTGCAACCATTATCACCAATGGCAGTTGCAAGGAGTTGCATTGGTGTGGACTAGCCTTAAAACTTCTTTGTTGCAAGGTGTTGTGACTAGTTGCATTGGTGCGGTCTGGCCTTTTTAGACTGTAGATTGTAAATTGGCCTACATTTGTTAAAGTCAGTTTGTGAGTCCAAAGCACCTACAGTACACACCCACAATTAAGAGGGAGAGCAATACAAAATCAGCATCTACAGTATGTAGATAATTTAACTGTCAGAAGATATATGTCTATATATCTATATATCTATATATCTTAGATCATGAACTACACAATGCAAACCTCTACCAAAGTCTCCTATTGCTTTGAATAGACACCAAATTGGTTAGCTGCTTGATATGTCACACATCGCTCACATAGTGGTGCACATGTGTGTAAACCTCAAGTGTATCTGTCTGAACAACTAGCTCGCAGGCTACGCATTATAAATAAAATAGGGGAAATGTTAAAGCCAACATTGACCTACAGTAAAAACGTTCTTGTTTGTAAATCTTTCCTGGAGGCATTGAATATCCTTGGTTACACCAGCATTTGATTATTTAGCTTAGCTCTCATGAGTGCTTATTACCCTGGGAATTTCAAAGGATATATTGTCATCTTGTTTTAAAAAATAACCTAAAAAAATATATTTTAAGATTTACTTTGAAGTAAGTTGGACTTAAATCACGGAAATCTGGACTTCTGGCTTGACTTGGACTCATCTACTGAGACATGACCACTGTGACTTCTTTAACCACATTGTGACTCGAAGTGAGCTTGTAGATCGGCTATTTTCAGTTAAGAGATGGGAAAAAGTAGGGGAACAAGTCAAGACCCCGATCATTGAAGTATAAAGTACGTTTAGTGTTTAATAGGTTTATGGATTCATGTTACGTTACTGACTTTGACCCAGAATCATCCCAATACCCCCAATTACAGTACAAATGTAGTCGTAGAAAACTGGATTTTGAATAAAGGGAAAAGCTAACTAGGAGCTTCTGATATAGTCTAAAAATCATGACTGAAATAATTATTGTAATAGTTTTCTTTATAGTTATTCTATTTATAGTGGCTCATAGGAATAGACTACGTGACAACCAAGAATAGTTTGGTGACCACTGGAGAGACGGTTGACAGCCGGAATGTAGACGGCATCCGGGAGCAGTATGGGTTAGCGCCCCAGCCTGTGTCTTCCGCGAAGCCCAACAAATCCACGGTGAGGCCTTTAGGAGGGCCATTCAAGAAAGCCGCAAGTGGAGCGTGCAGTACCACCACGGCCCAAGAAACCATCACGCCGGAAGGAAATGTTTGGAACGGGGGGAGTCTGGTGCAACACTCAGGTCCTGGACCTGGTGAGACCACCCACAGAGCCTAGTCCCTCCACGTGCCAGAGCCTCTCCTCTCCCCAGTCCCGGCAGAGTAGTTCCGGAGAAGCGGATTGAGTGGCCCTGTCTTTCCCTAAGAGGACTGACCGTGGGTAGCTACTGGGACGTAAGTCGGGGCTTGATCAACCAAAATGTAAGGGAGCTGCCCTATTATCATCATCATCATTATTCTCCTGGTTCAAAGTAGTGCATTATGCTAAAGTAGCAGTCTTTTCTTGTTAATTTGCCTCAAATGTGACATATTTCCAAACAGCACTTTTTCTGAACAACGGTTTAGCCAAATCATGCTAGAGAGATCGAAAGAGGAAGACATCATTAGACTTTTTTCAAAAGTTCCTCATATTTGTAACTCAAAACTGTACATCTTTATCAAGATAACACCCACACTGACAGCTATTTGCAGTTGAGGCGGGGATGCTGGGAAGGTGTGTGTGTGTGTGTGTGTTTGTGTGTGTGGTGTGTGTGTGTGTGTGTGTGTGTGTGTGTGTGTGTGTGTGCGTGTGCGTGTGCGTGTGCGTGTGTGTGTGTGTGTGTGTGTGTGTGTGTGTGTGTGTGTGTGTGTGCGTTTCTGAATGTGCTCCAAAAATGTAAATGAATTTAAAATGAATAATGTTTATTTAAAGTCTGTAAATATTTCACTAGAAGCACAATCAAGAATATTTAATTAGTAGGCAAAAGGAGGAAGAGAGCGAGCGAGCATGGAAGTTTGTGTGTGTGTGTGTGTGTGTGTGTGTGTGTGTGTGTGTGTGTGTGTGTGTGTGTGTGTGTGTGTGTGTGTGTGTGTGTGTGTGTGTGTGTGTGTGTGTGTGTGTGTGTGTGTGTGTGTGTGTGTGTGTGTGTGTGTGTTCATGCCTGTGTGCATCTGGGCAGACTGATTATGCTGTCTCTGCACAGCAGGCAAGACTCCTCCCTTTTACCCCATTAACATAAGTAGCTCTATCAAAGTTTAATGAACTTTCATATAACAGCAGCAAAAAGTTAATCTATGTAAGGAAACATATTTTACTCTGTCGATACAACATGGAACAGGGGCCATCAACAGTCCTGGGGACGGTGGATATCAGAGTAAGTCGTAATATTACTTCTAGAAAATGTACCTACCGTATATTAAAAGCCATAACCCTTATATAGTTGTTTTTGCTCTTTTATTTAGCCTATTATAGGCGTCTGAATGCGTGTACATGTATGTTAGATCAGTGCGAATATGTTGTTAGATCACAGAGTCGTGAAGGAGGGGGTCGTGAGAATTGGCCAAGTCTCTTTGGGGGGTCGCCAGGCAAAATGATTGAGAACCACTGTAGTAGATGTCACTTTATCAAATAAGGTTTCAGATCAAAGCCTTTTGTTTAAAAAACTAAAATTAAACTTACTTGGAGTTTAAATCTGGAAAACAAAGCGATCATTTCCCCCTTGATTATAGATTTAATGGCGACCAGCGACATATGTTGGATTAATCCAACAGGATAAAGTTCATGTCAATATCGTGGCTTTTGACAGAGTAAATGCAGTTCAGATATCACTACTAGCAGCACACCTCGGCACATCATAGCAGTGTGAATGAATGAAATTCTTGTAGAATTAATTAGTTAATTCAATCTGAGAACTGCCGACTGTCGCTCTGAAAAACAGAATGAGCATGTACTAATGTAATATTGCTCGTCGGAAAAAAGGTAGAATGACTCTTGACGAATAACCAAACTTACATACAATGCAGTATTTAATCAGGAGTAAAAAGACTGCTACCGCTGTTTAGAAAAATATCGGGCTGGCATGGACTTTGGACTTGATAAAAGGTTGTTCCAGGTTGGTCTTTGTTATAAATGTGTCTGGCTTGGGCCTTGTCGGGTTCAACCTTTCAGACCCGAAGATCTACTGTGTTCACTAGTTGTCTCTGTTGAAGTTTGTCATATTCTGTATTCTGTACGGCTAACTATTAACTTATATAATGAACCTATATAATACTGTTAAAAAGCAGAAGTGACCCAGTAACTTTAAGGTTTAATTAGCTTCCGTCGTACAGTCTGGAGCACGGAAGCTCTGAAAATGATCAAGCGATAAAGCGGATGTGAAGCACCACTTTCGTTTCGTCTTTTCAGTCACGTAAATGTATCCTTATATAAATAAAAATCATCTAAGCATATATAGCTCCCTGCTATATATATCCCAGAAATGGAAATACAAAAAATTAAATGTAAAGATATTTTAAAATATGTCTTTGTGAACGGAAATGACAAACAGATGACAGCTTCCTGGGTTCCTGCCTCGGATTTCGGGAGGTGTAGTTCCAGACTCTATATAGCATTCTGAGATTGTGGAATAGTTGTCTGGCTACGCGAGACTATGGAAGTGCTGAAACTGAGAAAAATTACATCATAGTGTTTATGTTGCTAAAGGAAATAATTTCCCAGTAGTCATAGCCTGTTATCTTTGAACACCCATTAAAAGTTGTTTGCCGTAGTAGGGCTGTGCAGGTGCGCTTACTTTGTTACTTTACTTACCTTGTGGGAGTGCTGTGTTGGAATCATGTCACCTTTGTTGATCCATGATCCTAGTTGATTTATTAGTTCCTGGTTTGGATTAATTATTTGGAAACAGAAAAAATAAAAACAATAACCGAACTAAACTGTGCACGCAGTGCAGTAATTTTGCCACAATTCACTTTTTTCACTTGAGTGAAATAGTGTGTAAAATGTTCTAGTAATGAGCCTTTAGCAGCCTCTAGTATTTACAAGTTGAGAATTCAAAACATAATGAAGCTTCATGAGCCACAAAGTGCACAGTGTTTCACAGTATCTATCTGGGACAGCAGTGATAGTGAGATTACCTACTGTAGGCCTACTGTATTGTCAACTACAGAAGATGAGGTAGATTAGAATGCTAAATTATTTACTTGCATATGGATTGGTATCTATGTCATTCCCAGTTTGGATAATTCTGAAACCTTTCAAAATGATTCCCCATTTCAAGGTTCTTCAAAATGAACCCTGATACAGTAGATGCAATGTGACGGCTGGCTTGTTACACTATACTATGTCATAACACTAAACAACACTTATGCCACAACACTTTTAAATTAATATTATTTTCGCTGCGACACATTCAGTTTTCAGTGCACGGCACAGCATGCAACCCATTTCCCCATGGACTACCTGTAATTATGCTATAACGGTGACCTGCAGTATATCATTTAATTTAATAATGGTTGTCATACATATCGATTCGGGGGTCCTTGACCTGAAAATGTTTGAAAACCACTGCAATAGATCTATCTACTTATTAGTTAATGTGTTACTTTTACAGTGTGAAACGGGAGGAGAGACTCTGAGCGTGTCGAAGAAGGAGGAAGTGAAGGACACTCCCAGGTCCTACCTCCTCAACATCACCTTGAAGGAAGGCAGAAATCTTGTCATCAGAGACCGCTGTGGTAAGGGGGTCCTTACTGTTGTAGATTGGCTATTTAAGGTGCCTGACACCCGCAAGCAACTAAGTATAAATCAGTCTTACAATAATACTGCTATGACTACTGCTGTCACTACTATTAATATACAGGGGTTGACACTAAGGTCTCAATAGCACTTGTCCATCGGGCAAATATCTTTTTACTTGCCAAAAAAATGCTATTTTTGTGCAACACTGAGATCAACTGATTTATATGAGTATAAAAAACAAGAAAATCCTGCTTCTCAATTATAGAGCACAGAAGTCTGACGTAATTTACACATCCTACCTGGTTCGCGGTTTTCCACCCCCGTTCTGAATTCCCATAGACGTGTTTAATATCGTGTCAAATAAGAACTGTTCCAAAAATAAACAAATGATCCCGGCGGTTTGAGTCTTATGGATATGAAGCATGAACTGACGGTGAGAAAACGATAATGTCACTTCCGCCGAATTAGTTAAATTTTCGCCAGAAACAGACTGTATCAAATATAAGTGACTGACTATCATAAACGATACAGAACCTCCTCCCTGACAATATCGCAGAGACAGTTTGTTTATTTTTGGACCACAATTCTTATATGAGACGATTCTAAGATGACCCAATGTTATTCTCCATAGAGAAATTAATTTACGAACCAGGAGATGAACGAGTGACGTCAGGACTTCTGTACTCTATTCAATTAACCGCAAAAGTAATCAAAAAAAATATATATATCGATAGTTGCAGCCCTAAATGTGACATATTTCCAAACAGCTTATGCTGTTTTCTGGTCTTTCTGGAAAAAAATGCTAATGAGAGATGGATGGCATCTTGAGCAAGTTAACACCTGCAAACTGTGACAGACTGTGGCTACACACACACACACACACACACACACACACACACACACACACACACACACACACACACACACACACACACACACACACACACACACACACACACACACACACACACACACACACACACACACACAGTATATACAAGACACACAGAGTATATTCAAGACAAGTAAGTGAGTCTCTCAACAGTTATCCTTAACAGGCATGTGTCTTGGTTCTGTAGTGCAGTGGTTCGGGGTCTGGGGACCCCCAGGGGTGCTCGGGGGGGTTCCAGGGGTCCCCAGCTAAAATATTGATAGTTAGGAACCAAATGTACCCTTAAAAGGCTAGTCCACACCAATGAATGCAACTCCTTGCAACATGCAACTACTTGCAACCATTATCCCCAATGGCAGTTGCAAGGAGTTGCATTGGTGTGCAGTGGACTGGCCTTAAAACTGTTTTGTTGCAAGAAGTTGCGACTTGTTGCATTGGTGTGGTCTGGCCTTTTAACAGGTCTACAACTCCGACCGTGTACAAATGGACCCGAAATGAAAAAGGTTTGAGAAGCACTGCTGTAGTGTACAGCTGTACGGACGGTTTGTGTGGATGTGCCTGCGGTGTCTCAAAGCCCTGCTGGGCTCAAGGCTCAGCAAGAGTTTTAGCCCTGGAGCTGTCAGAGCCCCGAACAAGGACAAGGACAACAAAACAAAACAAAAGCTCATTCAGTCCGTAAATATACCCTTGTAGATTTGCTCACAGTGTTTACTTGCACTAATGTTGGGCAGAACCCCCCCCCCCCCCCCCTTCCCCCCATAAATGAATGCCATACTTCGTCGTACAAGAGTTACAGGCAAGAGTAGCGATAATAGCCACTCTACAAGCTCACAGTGTGGTGCAACTTGCAACGTGACACGTTTGACCTTGTAGATCTTCTATTTCCGCTATAAAAAAAAAAGGTGATGTATGGTGATGATCCACACACACACACACACACACACACACACACACACACACACACACACACACACACACACACACACACACACACACACACACACACACACACACACACACACACACACACACACACACACACACACACACACACACACACACACAGACACAATCACAGTCAGGGTGGAGCTAAACACTTCCACCCCTGTCTGAGCGGCATTCCATTCCATCAGCAGATCCCAACCTGTCTGAGGAGGCACACCCAGCATCTAACGTCCTGAGGGTTCATTTCACTCTTGAGAGTGCGGTAGTTCTTGGTGAAAGTTTGTACTCTCTCAGAGTTAAATTAATGCTCCGCATTTCAGTGTGTGACCTCACCTCACCCCCAGCCCTCCATATCGACGCTGTCGGGCACAAACCTTGTACTGTATGTCCAAAACCGTTACTTTTCAGGAAATGGAAAAAAAGGAACCTGTGTTCCAATTGATCCAATATAGCTTTTATTTCATCATAAGCTCTAGTTAATACTTTTCATTTCATTTACAAGTCCCAGACCTGTTGAAAGAGAGAGTCATGACTCATATGATTTCACCATGATGCAATCAAGTGGTTCATGTGCTTAATCAACGGCCATTATGAGGATTAGATGTTTGGAACTACTGTATATACTGTACAGCAGCGGTTCTTGCACATTTTCATGTCGAGGACCCCCAAATTGAATGTAGCTAAAATAGCTGATCCACAAGCTTGCATGAGATTCAAACCCATTAATTCATTTTTAAAGTGGATATGTTTAGTTAATATTTTGTGAACGGCTTAGTCTTACTTGTTTATTCTTTTTAAAGTTTTAGTCTTTTTTTTCAAAAGAAATGGTCAGAAAAAGTTTTGTGCAAATAAGAAACTATTTTGATAAATTGTAGTCACAGTTAAAAGTTACACATTTGGAAGATAGATTTCATATCCACCCAAAATACTAGGCTTCCATCTAGTGGTGAATGAGCTGAATTGCTAAACCTAGAAGTCAATTTTATCTCATTCATAGTCTACTACTCACATCTACTCACATCATTTTAATTGATAAATGGAAGGTCACAGGTTTGACCCCAACAACATCCACGGGAGTACTTTCCTATGCTTTTTTTTTGGCAAACTGTAAAAAAAATTATTCAATCAATCAATCAATGGTTGTTATCAATACAGGTGTATGACCGTGATATAACTATGTATATACTGTACAGCAGCGGTTCTTGCACATTTTCATGTCGAGGACCCCCAAATTGAATGTAGCTAAAATAGCTGATCCACAAGCTTGCATGAGATTCAAACCCATTAATTCATTTTTAAAGTGGATATGTTTAGTTAATATTTTGTGAACGGCTTAGTCTTACTTTTTTATTCTTTTTAAAGTTTTAGTCTTTTTTTTTTCAAAAGAAATGGTCAGAAAAAGTTTTGTGCAAATAAGAAACTATTTTGATAAATTGTAGTCACAGTTAAAAGTTACACATTTGGAAGATAGATTTCATATCCACCCAAAATACTAGGCTTCCATCTAGTGGTGAATGAGCTGAATTGCTAAACCTAGAAGTCAATTTGATCTCATTCATAGTCTACTACTCACATCTACTCACATCATTTTAATTGATAAATGGAAGGTCACAGGTTTGACCCCAACAACATCCATGGATTCTGCTGAAGTGTCCTTGAGCAAGACACAAACTCCTGTCACTCAAATTAAGTTATTCTGAACAAGGGCTTCTGATGAATGTAAATGTAAATATAAAAATAAATAATAATACTGTCAAATTCTACTGTTTCTATTCTCAGGGACCAGCGACCCTTATGTGAAGTTCAAACTAGATGGCAAGACATTTTACAAGAGCAAAGTGGTTTATAAAAGCCTCAACCCCACCTGGAGTGAGTCCTTCTGTCTGCCTGTCAGTGATCTGAACAAGAACATCCACATCAAGGTGAGCTTGGTCAGCGACTGCTCACATAAAGTGGTTCTAGTCTCATGTAGCCAGTCAATCACTCCACCTACTGATACCTTGGTTCTGGTGACTGATATTGTCCTTCTAATGCGTGAGGGGCCGTGTTTTTTCAATTACTTTATTCATTTATTTATTTTTAAAAGTCACCAGAACCAAGGACAGTGTTTTCGAGGAATCTATCATGGTTAAAATGGAGTTTGAAGTTACAATGGGTTTGTATTGGAAGCGGGCGTGTCAAATATATCAAATATCTAAATACTGAATCAAGCAGCTCACAAAAGTTTGAGTAGACCCCAAACACGTTTGAAAGTGATATATCCCTTTAACTAGATTGATTATTCTGGTGAATCTTCCACAAATTGAGTACAAAGGACCCCAATAGAAAAAAGCCATAGGCTTTCTTGGGTTTAAAATCCTCTTAGCAGACCTTGTATTGAACTGTACTGTCCTGTGCTTTTTTTTTGCAAACTGCCAATAAAGTATTCAATCAATCAATCAATGGTTGTTATCAATACAGGTGTATGACCGTGATATAACTTCAGATGACTTCATGGGGTCCAGTAGAGTCGTACTGAGTGAGCTGGAGATAGACAAGTAAGTCGTTGCAATGACCTCAGTGTCACTAACATTTCTGTCCCATGCACCCGTCCACACCCTCTCTTTTTATTCATTCACAGCTAAATCTGGACTGTTCATTTAACTCTCAAGAGTCAAATAAATGTTACAGTGTTTATAAATCTCAAATGACCTACACGTTTCACTTCAGTTTTTAAAGGATATTTATTTCCCCCCAACCATATCACTATTTCTGTGCTGTTATGTAACAGATAGTACAAAATGGAACCAAATGTACACTCCTCAGAGTTACATTAACACTAAGGATTTTACGCACGCGTACGCAAGCACGCACACGCAAGCACGCACACGCAAGCACGCACACGCAAGCACGCACGCACGCACGCACGCACGCACGCACGCACACACGCACACACACACACACAGTTGCTACTACTGCAATAATAATAATGCTTTTTCTCCAGGGATACTGAGCTGTCTCTAGCCCTAGAGGATGTCAACAGTCTAGAAGAGGACATGGGAGTCATTCTGTTGGACTTGCGTCTGTCTTTCAGAGATGGAGACGGCATGAGTGCCTCGGTAAGACAACTCCTTTCTGTTCATTAACAGATTATCTGTCTTTATATTGAAAAGAAAAAAACTCACTCAAACTCACTCCCTTTAGAATTGAGTTATTTTTGCAAGTGCTTGGGAAGCTCCTCTAAAAACATAGATTTAAATAAATATGCTTCTCAATGCATTTAAATGTTGCCAATTACTTGCCCTGAAAGACGTTGAACAACAGCAAAGCTGCCCTCCGTAGAGACAGAATGCAAGGAAGGTCTTTATTTGTTTTATTTATCCAATCAATTGTTGTATTTTCTCCCTGTGCCCTACTAACCAAGCTGTTGTTCTGTTTTACACCTAACCTGCATGCTACAGTCATTGAAATGGCTACAGACACCAAAGAGAAGTTTTAGGGTAAGGTATAATAACTGAAGTCATGATTAACTTTATATCTGCCATCACTGTCGGGGTAGTAAATGTCCCGGGAGTTCTTCCATCGTGGATTAGACCAGTGGTTCTCAACCTTTTCAGGCCGCGACCCCCCCAACAAAAATAATCTTATTTGAACTGGGGAGTTGAGGCATTACATTTTGTTTGACTTTTGTTTGTGGAAATAGCAGATCTACATGCTCAGAACGCCTCTCAATGTGAGGCGTTGTGAGCTTGTAGATCTGCTATATTTTCACAATAAGTTTTGTAATTTTTTATAGTATATTTTTTTCATTACTTTTGACGCAGTAATGGTCAAAACTAAGTAATTTTGGTTTGTTTACTGTTGAGTGAGAAAACCACTGGATTAGACCAGTGGTTCCCAGGCTTTTTTCCTTGCCCCTCCCACCCCTTTTTCCTCTTTTTTTATTTTTAATTTTTACATCTGACAAAAGCTTCGAATTTGACCCCGCAAGAGAGGCCCGGACCTCAGGTTGGTAACCACTGGATTAGACTGACTCACCGTACTAAGTATGTATGACATACACATACAAGTATGTATGACAGACTATGTATGATGATGACACACGTACTGTAGCAGTGAGTCCATTTCATTCCAATCAGTTTCAACTCTTAAAGTTTAGATCTCAAATGATCCTCTCCTCTCCTCTCCTCTCCTCTCCTCTCCTCTCCTCTCCTCTCCTCTCCTCTCCTCTCCTCTCCTCTCCTCTCCTCTCCTCTCCTCTCCTCTCCTCTCCTCCTCTAGTCTGGTACTTCTCAGAATACCAGGAGTCTGGCAGAACAGCAAAAGAGCCAGTTGTGGAGCAGTGTGGTGGGAGTCACCCTGGTGGAAGGGCGGAACTTGCCAGTGGAGGGACAGGGAGACGTCTTTGTGAGCTTCAGACTGGGAGAGCAGAGGCACAAGAGCAAGGTACAGTACCGGCCAGGACACACACCCATAATGCTTCTAATAGAGGCACAAGAGCAAGGTACAGTACCGGCCAGGGCACACACCCATAATTCTTCTAATAGAGGCACAAGAGCAAGGTACAGTACCGGCCAGGGCACACACCCATAATTCTTCTAATAGAGGCACAAGAGCAAGGTACCAGGACACACACCCATAATGCTTCTAATAGAGGAACAAGAGTAAGGTAACAGGACACACACCCATAATGCCTCTAATAGAGACACAAGAGTAAGGTAACAGGACACACACCGATAATGCCTCTAATAGAGGCACTCGAGCAAGGTACCAGGACACACACCCATAATGCTTCTAATAGAGGAACAAGAGTAAGGTACCAGGACACACACACATAATGCCTCTAATAGAGACACAAGAGTAAGGTAACAGGACACACACCCATAATTCTTCTAATAGAGGCACAAGAGCAAGGTACCAGGACACACACCCATAATGCTTCTAATAGAGGAACAAGAGTAAGGTACCAGGACACACACCCATAATGCCTCTAATAGAGACACAAGAGTAAGGTAACAGGACACACACCCATAATGCCTCTAATAGAGACACAAGAGTAAGGTAACAGAACACACACCGATAATGCCTCTAATAGAGGCACAAGAGCAAGGTACCAGGACACACACCCATAATGCTTCTAATAGAGGAACAAGAGTAAGGTACCAGGACACACACCCATAATGCCTCTAATAGAGACACAAGAACAATGTATCAGGGCACACACCCATAATTCTTCTAATAGAGGCACAAGAGTAAGGTACCAGGACACACACACCGATAATGCCTCTAATAGAGACACAAGAGCAATGTACCAGGGCACACACCCATAATGCTTCTAATAGAGGCACAAGATCGAGCAACATACTGTACCAGGCATATCCATAATACTTCTAAAATGGTACAAGAACAATATAGCAGGACATATCCATTATGCTTCTATTAGAGGTGTAAGAGAAAGGTATTGATTCTAATAGTGGTATAAAGTACAAGGTATGAGGATAAACACACCATATACGTTTTCAACCAAAATCCCACTGTTTTACAAATGTAAACCTGTGATGCGACAATAAAGTTGATTCTGATTCTGATTGTTTTGTGTGAGATATAATCTATTCAAAGAAAATGTTATTTTAGAAGAGTGCAATAGTTACTACAGTACTTCTCAACATTCCATTTGAGACCCTCTCTGTCTCCCCCCACAGAACCATGATAAAACTGCAAATCCCCAGTGGAGAGAGCGTGTTGAATTCAACCACTTTAAAGACGACAAAGACTTTAAATTGGAAATGGAGGTGTTTTCTAAGGAGGGACGTAAAAATGAAAGCTACGGAATGTAAGTCACAACACATCGCAACGCAACACATTGTGACCTTATATATTTTTGGCTAAGAGAATTGAGGGCGCCTACTATACCTGTATACCCATGGGGGACTCTGGTTAATGAGGTATATGAAGAGGTTAAATCACTATTCAGCTAAGGTTGCATATAAGCCTTCAATGGCTTTACGGCCTTGCATTCTTTACATGTGTATGCCTGTATGTTGCATGTTTTCTGATATGCATCTGTGTGTATGTATGTATGTGTGTGTGTGTGTGTGTGTGTGTGTGTGTGTGTGTGTGTGTGTGTGTGTGCGTGTGCGCGTGCGTGTGCGCGCGTGTGTGCATGCGTGTGCGCGCGTGTGTGCGTGTGTGTGTAGGTGTGAGGTGGACCTCTCCGGACTCCCGTTGAATCAAACCCAGGTGTTCAAATCAAAGCTGGGTTATGGCCCGGGTGAGCTGGTCTTCCTGATCACACTGACCGCGTGCAGTGGCGTCTCCATCTCTGACCTCTGTTCCCCAACCCTGGACGAGCCAAGCGAGAAAGAAGCCCTGTTGGACAAATATGTAAGTACACTGTAGTATGGCTGTTAGTACACCGAATTTGTCTGTGAGTCGGTAGGTCAGATGTTATCTTTTAAAGCTGCCGTAAGTAAGATTTGGGGGGGTTAAAACTAAAACTTTTTAGTAAAAAGGTTACAAATTTCATTTGATCAAGAGAGAGATCCCCACAAAGTTCATCTATCAGCTTGTGTTCCAGTTCCAATTTTGTTTGCTCATTTATTTGTTTCATCACTTCCAATGTCACTACTTTCTGTTTACTAAAGAGCTGGAGAGACGGGGAGACCCCTGCTATTGAACAAACAATCTATAACAATGATTGCTATGGCAGCATAGAGCATTTAACACTGATTTAACACTTATTACATATTTTAATCCATTAAGACCCGAGGCTGATTATAAAAATGTCACAATATTTTGTTCCAGGGACCCCCAGAAGCAAAGATTTGAGTTTGAAATTTGAAATGTTCGCTTAAAAATAATAATATATATATTCAAAGATTTGCAGTAATGCTCAAGATTTAAAAGAAATAGCAGATCTACAAGCTCATAGCGCGTCACTTTGTGCCGCGCTATGAGCTTGTATATCTGCTATTGTTGAATAGCCAAAGTATGAACAAATGGTTAAAATGATTGTGATGCAAAGAATTACACGGTTGCTTTCCCGGATTGAATGGGTTAACAGAAAATATCACCTGGAGCTCCATTAATGTCTGTGTGTATGTGTTTGTCTCGCAGAGTGTGAGGAGGTCCTTCAGGAACATGCGTGACGTGGGATTCCTCCAGATCAAAGTGATCCGAGCTATTGACCTGATGGCAGCTGATTTAAATGGTACATTTAATCTTGTGCGCTTAGTTTAAAAGTACGCCAGTCCACACCAATGCAACTACTTGCAACTCCTTGCACCATGCAACTACTTGCAACCATTATCCCCAATGGAAGTTGCAAGGAGTTGCATTGGTGTAGAATGGCCTTAAAACTGTTTTGTTGCAAGGTGTTGCGACTATTTGCATTGGTGCGGTCCGGTCTGGCATTTAACCACTGGTTCTCAACTTGGGGTCCGGGGACCACCAGACCACCAGACCACCAGGCGTCCAAATGGAACCTTGTGGGTCTGTAACTCAGAGAGTGGACATACTGTATGGAACCAAATGGACCCTTACGAGTCCATTTGGTCCACTCTCTCTGACTTAAATAAGCAATGAGGATTTTACAGATCCTCCTATTCCATTAATCGTAATCGAAACAAAAGTTTGAAGTAATGGTGATACTGATTTGAAGTCGTATCGCCCAGCCCTATTTTTAAGGTACTTTGTCATTTTGTTTCCGCAGGAAAGAGTGATCCTTACTGCGTGTTGCAGCTGGGAAACGACCGGCTGCAGACTCACATCGCCTATAAGACCCTGAACCCAGAGTGGAACAAAGTCTTCACATTGTCAGTGTCCAAAACATACCTTTCTATTGCAAAAAAGAACACTCAATGGCATGCATACTCTTGATTAAGTCCAGGGATTTGTTACAATATTTTCTTTATTATAATTTTTTATCTTGTTGTGATTTTGGTCAAGTAGTAGGTCACATTTTAGCAACCTACAGTATGTACAACACAACACGGCTGTAAAGCAATGTTGCAAAGTCAGTTGTATATTTTCTATATTATTCCTTGTTGTTAGTGATGTTAAAAAATGTTCTATTACTATTATCAGTATGTGCTGTTATTTTGTTGGACTTACACCGTGTCACAATGTGACTGGTTACTGTACATTTTTTAAATAATTGTAGTGGAGTAAAAAGTACAATATTGGCTCTGAGATTTAGTGAAGTATAACGTTTTGAAAAAGGGAAATGCTCAAGTAAAGTAAAAGTACCTCAAAATTGTACTTAAGTGCAGTACTTTCCACCAGTGGACTTATCTGCCATCCTTTGTCTCTCTCCTCCTCTTACAGTCCTGTCAAAGACATGCATGAAGTCCTGGAGGTCACCATCTTTGATGACGATGGAGACAAACCACCAGATTTCCTGGGCAAAGTAGCCATTCCTCTGCTGTCGGTATGCTATTTACTGTACAGACTGTGTCGTCGCTGTCGGACAGAAACCTTGTACTGCATGTCCAAAACTGCTACTTTTCAGAAAAAAATTAAAATAAAAGATCTGCTATTTTTGACATATTTTAATTATTATTATTTTTTTTTCAACTGTGATGCCAAGCCCAATATCGGACTGCCAAGGTTTCCGCCCGACAGCAACGACATGCAACAATAACATGCAATGGTATCTTCTTATATTCAAATTGCCTAGAGGGTGGGTCAACCATGGACGCCACAAATGTAACATCTGGACTTTACCATTGCGCACCATTGCTCTGATCTGCACCAAACTTGGCACGAACACTGTTCAGGGTTCTGCCATGAGAATAGTCACACCAGGAGGGTTCTAGTGGGTTGCCATTTTCATCCAATCAGGAAGGCTAATTTCATCCAATCAGGAAAGATGCATTTTCTAAAGAGCTGGAGAGACAGGGAGACCCCTGTTACTGAACAAACACTCTAGAGCACAATGATTACTATCAGAATATAGACCTATTTAACACATACAATAGATGCTCCAATCCGCACTAAACTTGGCACAAACAGCTGTTCCAAAAAAGAAATTGCACACAAATACTGTCTGTCTAAAAAGCCCATCCTCTCTCCAGATCCGTAACCGGCAGGAGATTACCTACTCATGCAAAAAAGAAGATTTGGAAGGCTGGACGAAAGGGACCATCTCCTTGGAGCTCGACGTTATATCTAACCCTGTGAGTGCACCTTTATGAGACAGATTGGTTAAAATAATGTTTAATTCATTAAATGAAGTCCTGGATTTCATCTTTAAGTCTAAACCACATTACCCCCGGCTTCCCTATTTTGGGCATTATCGGCAAAAAGAAATGTTTGAAAATCTCTAAAGAAACATCCAAAATGTCACAATTTTCTAAATTTTCTAAAATAGCCCTGGCTAGCCTTGGCTATTTCCTCTATTTGTTGTACGACGAAGTATATAGATCTCAAAGGAGATCAATAAGATGTCAACATAACTGTCTTTTTGTCCATGTCTTTAATTTTGTCTTTCTTCCTTCTCCACCCCCCCCCCCCCCCACAAATCAGGTCAGAGCCAGTGTCAAAACATTTCAGCCCAAAGAGAAAAGATTCCTAGAAGACAATCCCAAGTTTTCCAAAAAGGTTTGAAACAGGAAGACGTGTTGCAATAAATAATTGTGATAATTGTTAATGAAATAACAACAACAAATGTCCCATTGAAGTGAGGAGAGGATCTCTTCCCCATCCCATGTGGTTTCATGTCATCTCAATGTGTATGTTTCAGATGCTGGCAAGGAATGTTTTGCGAGTGCGTACCCTGTACAGAGCCATTATGTCCACCTTGCACTACATAAAGAGCTGTTTCCAGTGGGAAAGTACACAGAGAAGCCTGCTTGCATTCCTGGTGAGTACTTTATCAATACAACAGAGCACAATAGAATAGAATAGAATAGAATAGACTAACGATTGTGATCTTGTAAATCTTTTTCAATTTTCAATGTGCAACTCTGACGCACAACTCAGCACTTCACCCCTTCCACCCTAATAGAAACTACAGATGTTATCTTCCTGGAAAGTTAGCATGCTGAAATAGAAGGCATTGCCCTTTGGTAAAAAAATAAACAAAGTGTGAAGCCTTGTTTGAAATGACCTACCGAGGATGCGACTGGTAGGCAGGTTCCTACTAAATATTTTGAGATGGGGGTCCGCAACCAAATACATATAATTTTAGGGGTCCTTGACATGAAAAAAGTTTGTGATTCACTGATATTATAGCAAACATAAGTGTTTCAGAAAACTGTTAGGACTTAGAAGACATTTGTAGAATCAGCCTCAGGTCTTAATGGGTCAAGGGACCACTTCACTAAGTTAAATTTATGCTGAGAATGTTGCTCTGTAGTTTATTCCCTCACATATTATCACAAGCAAATAAATAAGCCAATAGAAATATAAACTGAAGACATAGTAAGTCATATATTATATGACGGTGAAAACATGTTAAAGTGTTTGTGATTGTTTGTTCAGTTGTTTGTGTTAACAGTGTGGCACTGGGAGGTCTACATGCTGCCTCTGTTCCTCGTTGGTCTAATCACCTGGAACTATGTACGCATCAGTAAGGGACGAGCCAGCCATGACCCGGTGGGTACGCACACACACACACACACACACACACACACACACACACACACACACACACACACACACACACACACACACACAGTAGGACTGCGTGCACCAGCCAATTTCACATTTCTATACTTACAAGGACATCTATGTTTTAGGACATTTTTTGAATGGCATTTTGAAAACTTTTTAACCTTTTTAACTTTTTAACCCAGAAGCCAAAAATCGGCTATTTTTGCCGAATCGGTTCAATTAGCCAGCTAACCTTCATATTTGTGTTGTTTCAGGACAACATGGAGCTGGGTGACGAAGATGATGACGATGAGAAGGTTTGTGACTAAATAATAACTACACTGGATCCATTGGAACGAAGGTTCTTTTTTTCCATTTCCTGAAAAATAACAGTTTTGGACATATGAGGATTCTATCCGACAGCGTGTGTTATGTGTGCTAATACAGTATGTGTTGTAGGAATCAGAAAGGAGAGGCATTATGGAGAAGATCCACATGGTTCAGGAGACAGTGCTCACTGTTCAGAACCTGCTGGAGGGGATTGCATGCTTTGGAGAGAGGATCAAGAAGTAGGAACCATAATAATAATTATTATCATTATACAGTATGTTCCCCATTATTATTAGATTGTGTTCCTTTTCAAAAGAAAGTGAGTGGTGCTTTGGATTTTCTTTTCTGTTTTATTGAGACTTGAGATTTTATTGGTTTACAGTAGAGGCCTATGCTGCCTCCCTCACAGCTTTCCTACCGCCTGTCTCTCTACAATGTCACTCTCACTCTCTCTCACTCTCTCTCTCTCTCTCTCTCTCTCTCTCTCTCTCTCTCTCTCTCTCTCTCTAATAAAAAGCCTTTTATTAGATAATGAACATGTGAGAATGAGTAGATGTGTCGTTTGTAGTCAAACAAGTCATTCCTATGGAACTTGCTGTTTTCTCTCTGTTCTGATTCGTCAGCACCTTCAACTGGTCCGTTCCGTTCCTGTCTAATCTGGCTCTCCTGGCTCTTGTGGTGGCGACCATCATTACATATTTCATCCCTTTTCGCTACATTGTCTTAATATGGGGTGAGTGTTACACCTGTTTCTGTAGGCTTTTGACAGTACCCATAAGGAAGGAAAAATATTTTTGTCAGTGCTTTTAAATCACTGGTTCTCAACGTCGGGTCCGGGGACCACCTGGTTCTAAATTGACCCTTAGCAGACTGTAACTCTCTGATTTGAATAAGGACTGAGGATTTTACAGTGTAGATGGGCGCTCCAGTATAGTTTAGTTCAGTGATTGTCACATTGTCAAAGGAATGTAGATTGTACAGTGTTACAGAAAGTGTCCATTTGGACCCCTTGTGGTCCCCGGACCCTACGTTGAGAACAGTGGTTTCGCTCACAGCTACAGAGACTGTTTTAACCTGCTGGTGCTCACAAATATGTCTCTCTAGGTGTCAACAAGTTCACCAAGAAACTGCGGAATCCCTACGCCATAGAAAACAATGAGGTCTTTGATTTCCTCTCACGTGTGCCTTCAGACGTTCAGAAGGTACCACCACACACACACACGCACGCACGCACACACACACACACACACACACACACACACACACACACACACACACACACACACACACACACACACACACACACACACACACACACACACACACACACACACACACACACACACACACACACACACACACAGTAGGACTGCGTGCACCAGCCAATTTCACAAACCACGGGTCTGATTTCTTTAACCACTTGCACCCTAGTATCCCTATTCCATGGGCAACATTCACAGAACATAGCAGATCTACCAGCTAACCACGTGGCGCAATACGATGCCTTGTCAGCTTGTAGATCTGTTATTTCCGCTGAACGTTCGCCTATTATGACATGCACAAGAATAGGGATGCTAGGATTCATGTGGTTAAATAGCAACTGTGATTATATGTATCTACAGGTGCAGTACCGTGATCTCAAAGCTGCCAGTCAAGGCAGAAGGAAGAAAAGATCCTCCAGGAACCTAAACCCAACCAACCAGTCGTTCTCGGCGCAATCAGAGGTCACACCCTGACCCTGATGAAAACTGTCTGTCTGCCTCTGTCTGTCTGTCTGTCTGTCTGTCTGTCTGTCAGCCAGAGGTCCACCAGTCCAGCTCACACCCTGACCCTGATGAAAACTGTCTGTCTGCCTCTGTCTCACGGGCTTTGCATAGAACCGAGGCTCCTCAGAATGTGGGATGGTTCTAGGATGCCGTAATGAACTTCTGAGCCTTTTGGAGATGTTATGGGACCTAATTCAACCAAACGTCTATGATATGAGGCGCCGACTCAACTAGAACCATGACTTCTTAATTACCCCGTTTCTCATTCTTATCGTCCACACACTTAGAATGTAGGCATTTAGCGGGCGTTCTCTACAGACTGACTTATAAAGTTCAAGATTGGAGTAAATGGCATGAACCCTTTTCAACAAATGATGTAAAGGGTAAATGGTCAAGTAAATAGAGTGCAAATAACAACTATTAAGTACTATAAAGTAACAAGCATACCAGGTAAACATCAAACTATAGCATCTGTTAAATAATATATCTTAGCATTTGTGGTAAACAGTATAATGTATATACTGTGAGCAAGTAGTCTCGTATAGCCAGAGGATCAGAGATCTCCATCTACTGATAAATTAGATCTATGGGCTTGAACGACGGAGAAAATCAGCGCTAACAAACTCAGGGTTACGGATGTAACCCCGGTTTCTTTAGAATTCGGAGTAACATACTCACTATGGGATATCACCGCCCCCTGGCGTTGATGCAGAGCTACATACCATAAACTCCCGGGCCATTCATTGGCTGAGAAGGGTATGTCACGTGTCCGGTAGACCGGAAGAGGTATAAAACCTCTTGCGTGACGTGGCTCATCCTCTTTAACACGCTTCCTGCATGCAGATGCACACAAACAGGGGTGTTAGGTGAGTATGTTACTCCGAATTCTAAAGAAACCGGGGTTACATCCGTAACCCTGAGTTTCTTGTCAATTCTCCGTAACATACTCACTATGGGATACATAAACCCCCCTGGGGCTTATAGCCATACCGAATCTCAGGTCCGCACGCCCCCTAGCCATAAGGCCCCGTCCCCCTGGACGTGACCTTCGGCCTCACGGGCGCCCCAGCCCTCCGGGCCGGGGTGCGGTATATAATTGAAAGAAAAGGACCCTGACAGACCAAGTCTGCCTATTCATCTAATGAACAGACACAAGTCTGACCCATAAGTGAAAACAAGGAAACAGGGCCTCCTCCCCTGGAAACCTACCAACGGTGGTTCCGAGGGGACTCAAGAGAAGGAAGGTAGAGAAGGGAACAAAGGCGGGTTACACAAAAGACCTGCCTAACCTCCCCCACCCTAACTAGAGACAGCCGCTATGCCCAGTACAGCGTGCGCCACTGACGCCGCTGCCACATCCAGGCTGTAGAAAGCCGCAAAAGTCGATGGAGACGACCAGTTTGCGGCCGCGCACACCTCCTGGACCGACATTTCCCTGGAGAGGGCCCAGGAAGTAGCCACGCCTCTAGTAGAGTGAGCCTTCAGTCCTTCTGGAACTGGAGCGCCACTACTGACGTAGGCCAGCCTAAATGGCATCCACACTCCATCTAGAAAGCGTCGCCTTAGTCACTGCCTTCCTCCGACCATCTGGGCCGAAGGAGACAAAAAGTTGCGACGACGACCGGCCGACCGCCGTCCTCTGGCAGTAGAGCTTCAACGCCCTCACTGGGCAGAGACAGTGCAGCCGCCTATCCTCTGCCGAAGCGAAAGGAGGCGGATGAAAAACTATCAGCTCAACCGGTGTCTGGGTCACCATTCCGTTCTTGGGAACAAACGCCATGTTGGGCTTAACCAAACCCTGCTGTCGTCTCCCAAGAACCTCATGCACTCCGAACTTACTGAGAGCGCATGTATGTCGCTGACCCGTGTAGCTGTAGTGAAAACAACCACAAGAACCGTTTCGAGACTAACGATCTCCAGATCCATAGAGTGAAAAGGCTCGAACGGTGGGAGGCAAAGCGCCCCCAGCACCACCGCCAGGTCCCAGGCCGGGAACAGAGGCCTAGAGACCGGCCTGGCCCGCCTGGCACCGTTCATAAAACTACGCACCAGCGGATGTCGGCCAACCGTCATGTCATCGAAACCCACGTGACAAGCGGAAATGGCCGCCTGGTACACCTTAACCGTCGAGAAAACCAGACCTTGGTTCAATTTGTCCTGCAAGAACATGAGGATGCTGCGTACCGAGGCCCGGAAGGCCTCAACCGGCGGTGACTGACCCAGACACCATGACACGAACAGGTTCCACCTGTCGTCGTACGCAGACCTCGTGGAAAGGGCCCTCGCCCCCTGGATGGTAGCTACCCCCACAGGGGGCAGGCCATAAGAAGTCAAGGTCTCCCCCTCACGGGCCAAGCCCACCGGTCTAGGTCCTGAGGTTGCTTGTGGAAAATTCCGACCCCTGCCTGCCGTAGCAGATCTCTGATCGGGGGGAGGGCCCAGGGCTCGTTGTAGAGGAGAGGATTATTCCTAACCTCCATGCGCCCCACGCCAGTGCCACCAGTGGCACTGACAGTCCGTGGAGTCTGACAAGTTGAGAGGACCAACTCCCGTGACGGGAATGCATAAAGCAGTTCAGTCGGCCAACCTGGCCCAGATCTGGCTTGTTATCTCCGGAGGAGAGGCCAATCTGCGTACCAAAAAACGCCCCTGGACAACAGAGTCGCTCCACTGTTCAGGAGGCCCGGTACCTGTGAGGCTCTGGTTGACGTAAGGCGCGCGTCGCACCACAGCGTCAGATCGCCAGCTAGCCTGTCCAACACTGGAGAGGCCAGGCCTCCCTGCTTTTTGGCATAGCACACGGTCGTGGTGTTGTCGGTTCCGATCAGGACATGACAACCTCAGGTGGACGGGGCTCCAAGAGCCCACATCCACCTCCGGGGAAAAAAGGTCACACGTGGGGCTTGTCCAAACGAAACAGGTGTAAGGCCGAAGTCATGAGACCCGTCGCCTGCACGCATAGCCTGTATGCGACTTGTCGCCTCACGCGAGAAGACCCTAGGCCGAAACGCTGTCTATCCCGCCCGGGACAGACGCGCCGTGAGCCTGGTCTAGCCCAGCGAGACCCCCTATGAAGGTGGTCTGCTGAGACGGGACCAAGACGCTCGACGGACGGTGACGGTGAAAAACCCCTCGACGTCAAGTGGGGAAACGGCCACGTCTGTGTGCCGCGCCACCTCCTGACTGTGGTGGATAGAAAGGAACGTGGAAATAAGCATTGAAAACAATGCTGGTCCACCCATCTCCTTAACGCACCGTCCGCAGAGAGGGTCATACACCAGTACAACCACAGTGTGTTGTTGTTGATCAGGGGAGCTGACCAGTACAACCACAGTGTGTCACTGCTGTACTGAAAAAACCCCTACACACACAGTGTACCACTGAAGTACCGGGATAGTAAAACAGTTCCGGACTGCAAACTCTCCAACAAGCTGCCTCAGCAAGCGAGTCAGGAGGGGCTCTGATGTCACCCAGTGCGGACAACGCACACGTTTCCAACTGGACCGGTGATGTCGCCACGTGATCCAGCGGACCCGCACATGCGGGGCCGTTAGAGACCGTGGAAGGGTAGCGGTGGAAGGTGGCCACCGTGGTGTTGCTTTAGCGGGGCTGGCTATGCGCTGCACCAAAAAACCACACTGCAATGTGTGGTTGTTAGTGAGGCCAGTTAGCCGCCAATCGAAGCAACAGTAGCCTGACTGGAGGTTCTGCAAACCTAGCAGCTAACAAGCTAGTCAAGGCTAAATCACCATGGGCCAAGAAACGTTGAGATCCGTTTCCAAGGGAACCGGTTTCTTGTGTGTGCGTCGCCATGGGGACCAAAGACGCTACTACTGGTGCTAGCAGCGCTAACCCTGTGTGCGTTGCCATGGGGACCCGCGACGCTGCCACTGCCGCCAGCGGTGCTAACCCTGAGGTGACCGCCCGAGGCAGTAGAGGTACTAACGGTCCGTTAGGACCCGGCGGGGTCACGTGACCGGTCACGGGGACCTTGCCTGACGTCAGCATCCGGTTTGTCCGCCAGCGCAGCCTGTCTGTTTCCATGGAAACCAACGGCGCTGTCACTCTGACAAACGGGGCCGTCCGAAGTAAGCCTACCTTGGCCGTCGCCCTCTCGTCTGAGCCCAAAGGCTCCGGACGGAGCGTCGACAAAGTCGTCCTCCCCTTAGGGAGTGCTTTGTCGCTCGTTAGTGGCGAACGAGGCCTGTAGTCCGTGAGGCGGTACGGCAAAGGGGGCATCTGTCCCTCCAAAATGGCGGAGACAGAGGTCCGCTCTTTGACCCAAGTATTTATTGAGACCCTTCAGATTCAGAATGGGTCGTACCCCCCCCCCCCCTTCTTTTCCACCAGAAAATATTACGAATAGAAAACCAGTTGGTTCCGATTCATAGATAGTTCTCTGACTATGTTACTCTGAATTCTAAGGAAACCGGGGTTACAACGTAACCTTGCGTTTCTTGACAAATTCTTCGTAACATACTCACTATGGAGAGAGAGTGAACCCCCTCTCTCAGAGACATGGTTGCCTTATCCTCTGCATGAGAGGAACAACACCGTGTCCGACATAGGAGATTATATGCATAAGAGCACGTGGAAAACACACCAGTACAACCACAATGTGTTGTTGCGGATCAGGGGAGTTGATCAGTACAATCACAGTGTGTCACTGCTGTACTGAAAAACCCTGTACACACACAGTGTAACGCTGATGTACTGGGATAGTAAACAGAAGTATCGGAAGTTATCCTTTAATAGCGCCCATGCTCAAGAGGAAGGAAACTTCCTCCCTCAGAGTATTGGCTGCTGGGCCCCTTGCACGGGAAAACAATACTTTTCTGTCACGGGGGATTTGTGGAGAAATGCAGCCTGAAACCCCTTAGTATTGTGAGCAATACCTAAGCAGTCGGCTTGCAAACCTCCATTGCTTCACACACCGAGCGAGTGGCTTGGACGATGACGTCACCGGCCGCTCGGAGAGTGGGAGCGTTGCCATGGGGACCGTTGCCATGGGGACCAGTGACGCTGCCACTGCCGCCGGCGGTGCTAACCCTCGGGCCAACGGAGGACTCGGAGGAGTCACGAGACTGGCCACGGGGAAAAACCCCGGCGTCAGAATTAAGCCCAAAGATATATACAGTGAAAACTATATATATATCAATGATTAATCCTACCTTGGCCGTCGCCAGAGTGTAGAAGAGAGAGTAACGTCACGCTTCGATCTCGCCGCAAAGCGGGCCTCTATGGGCTATAGTTCCAACATTGGAACTATCTCATTGACGTAGACAGAGCACTTCCGCATTACATTCTCACAATGGGATCGACGCTACTGTCATTACTCTCTTCCTAACTTACTCTGGCCGCCGCCATCTTGTCGACAAAGTCGTCCTCCCTAGGAGGTGCTTTGTCGCCCTCCAGCGGCGAACGTGAGGCGGTACGGCCAAGGGGTCATGTCTGACCGAAGTACTTCCGGTTCACAGTGGTGCGTGGGCACTTCCTGTGGGACGGAAGCCTGTGAGGCAACAAAACCTTCCTCCCCGTAGGGGATGCTTTGTCGCTCGTCAAAGGCGAACGTGGCCGAAGTACTTCCGGTTCACAGTGGTGCGTGGGCACTTCCTGTGGGACGGAAGCCCGTGAGGCGACAAAACCTTCCTCCCCGTAGGGGATGCTTTGTCGCTCGTTAAAGGCGAACGTGGCCTGCAAAACATGAGGCGGTACGGCCAAGGGGTCATGTCTGACCGAAGTACTTCCGGTTCACAGTGGTGCGTGAGCACTTCCTGTGGGACGGAAGGCAAAAACCGGCGTGACCCCATTCCACTGGCGCATTTGCGCCCTCTGGCGGACAGGGGTGATGTGGGTTTTTATATTACCTTCATATGATCCAAGAACATGCACAGATTTTATCCAACAATGTCTAGAACATCGAAACTCGGGTGTTCTAGACAGTGTGGGCTTATGTAATTGAGAACGTTGATACATTACATGCACGGATATCATCCCATCAATGTCTGGGATACCGGAGTTCGGGCATCACAGACATTGTGGACTTATACACAGAGAGCATTGGAGCAGAGAAGCCCGCCCGCAGGGGACTCCATTGCTCCGCTGCTCTTTCAGATGTTATCCAACAATGTCTAGAACACCGGGACTCGGGTGTTCTAGACAGTGTGGGCTTATGTAATTGAGAACGTTGATACATTTACATTACATGCACAGATATTAGCCCATCAATGTCCGGGATACCGGAGTTCGGGCATCACAGACATTATGGGCTTATATACAGAGAGCATTGGAGCAGAGAAGCCTGCGGTAGGGGACTCCACTGCTCCGCTGCACTCAAGCCACGTGAAAGAACGAGATCGTTTGTAACATGTAACACATTTATTTCTTTGGCAGAAAAAAATTTGTACTTTTAAACACACATTCGTTTTCATTAAACATGGCCTTCTGGCAGTCGAGGAGCCGTCCATCTTGTCCATCGAGTAAGGTCTTCAGAAGCCCCCGAGGTTTGCTCGATACACAGAGTGAGAAGGCTAACAAGCTGGTGCTATCCTAGCGAGGCAAGCTAGGCTAGGACAACGCTGTTAATAACCTGTTGCATGGGTGTTAAGCCAACAAAACACTGCCTGACTAAGGCGACGTTAACCTAGCGAAGCAGCTAACGTAGCTAGTCTGGGCTAACTCACTCACGAGCTTCTGCCTCGTTCTCCCCTCGCCTATGCCGCCGGAGCCGGAGCCCCTTCGTTGTCTCCTGGCGACGCACCGCTGGCCCGGTACGCTTGCTGTGGCAGCGGAGTAGACGGCTGGGAAGAGGGGGAGGAAGTGCCGCTAGGTAGTTGCACCTGGGTGGTTCTCCCAGACACGGAGCTAGCGGCTGCTGCAGTGCTGCGTAGCACGGCTTGTGTAGCAGCCTGGAGGTGCTGCGAGCGGGGGCTAACGCCGCTCGCAGCCGGGACTGCCGGAGGGCCCATTGTGGACTGTGAGCGCACGCGGTGGGCCCCACCACCCACGTTCCCTGGGCCGTGTTGCTGGATCCGCGACGACCGGGGACGAGACGTCGCTGCCTCCCGCAGCCAGGGCGCTGCCCTGGCTGCGAACAGCGCAGCAGAACAGCGCAGCCCTCGCAGCGTCCCGGTGCATCTTGGAAATGCCCCGGCCCCGTAGAGACCGAGGCACTAGATGCAGAAACCACGAGGGTCATCCCCGGCGATCATCAAGCGGCAGAGCAGCAATACGCAGGGACGTGGAACCTCCATCTCGAGCTAACCTGTTAGCTTTCAACCGCAAGGCTAAGAGCGCGGAAAACTCAAAGGAGGAAAACTTGCTTTAGCAGTAAAAGAAAGAAAGAGAAGATAGCCGCGGGAGCGGAAATAATAAAACTTTTTTTTTTTTTAATAGGAGGAAAACCCGTTGGTTAGTACAAGTACCACCGAGTGGGCTAAAGCTGGTTTCTGTCCTGATCAAAGTTACGTTTGTTATTATTAAGGTATGTCTTGAGCTGTTGCATCTGCCATGCAGAGAAGCGAAAGAGGATGAGCCACGTCACGCAAGAGGTTTTATACCTCTTCCGGTCTACCGGACACGTGACATACCCTTCTCAGCCAATGAATGGCCCGGGAGTTTATGGTATGTAGCTCTGCATCAACGCCAGGGGGCGGTGATATCCCATAGTGAGTATGTTACGGAGAATTGACAAGAAACCTACACCCACTGCTTTGAAACCCGATCCCAATATCGTCCCAATATGAAGGACTGCCCTAAAGTCTAAAGCAAACCTGCATTCTGTGATGCTGTTATTTTTTTTTGTTTCCAGCAGAGTTGTTTCCAGCAGATCATAGATTTCATGGAGGCAATGAAGAGCCTGGTCTGCCTCTGCCTCTTCCTTGTCCGTACGGTTTTTAGTTTGTACAAATATTGATAATTTGTAAATACCTATACATTATTTTTTGTGAAAAAAATCACACAAAAATCAAAGTATTTATTTATTTATTTCACTGATAGTTATACTTTGATAAAAAAAAAAGTTTATTCTGAACCCTTAAATTAATTACTTTCGTGGACCTAAACATTTTTGTTTTATTTTTATGAAATTCCAGGTGTGGTTTCTACCCCGTTTTAGCGCATTGATGGAATTTGTCAGCAGTAGGCAAAGATCTCTGATCATCTGGTAAATCATCTATGTAACTAGTGAACAAGTAACCAACATCTGCATAGACAACTAGCATCTATCAGCGCCACACAAGATTGTCACTTCACACCCTGTGGATTGGTGAAGGTCACCCTGGGCCACATGTGAGTCTAGGGCGTCTTAAGTAAGCCTATGCAGTACGCATGTTTATACAGTAGTTATCATTATTTTTAACGGTACATTCAAAGATATGCAACCATTTTATGTATGTACAGTGTATAACCTATCATCACTGTCGGGCAGAAACATTGTATCCACATTCTTTATACGTTCTTTTGTAAATCAATGACAATGACAAACGTGAGCTTGTAGAGCCACTATTTTCGCTATTTTTGAAGAATATTGTTTTATAAATATTTAACCAATTAAAAGTATCAACAATTGCTTGTGACTAAATAATAACTACATTGGATCCATTGGTACACAGGTTATTTTTTCAGTTTCCTGAAAAGTAACGTTTTTTACCTTTAGACCTGGCAAGGTTTCCACCAGACAGTGACATGTGTATATAACCTATAGTACATACATATACGTATATTCTTTAATATAGTCATTCAAAATTTGTTTTCACAGTTTACCAGCTGTTTTTTTTTTACAAACTGTTTTACAGCCTGAAATCAGACTTCATATTTTACTGAATAAACTGTATAAATTTGGAATTCTTAAAAGGGTATTCAACCTAAAAGAAGAAGAAAAAAGTAGTTGATTTATTGTTCACTTAATCGCATCTAATCTAATGAGTATAGCAGTTTGAATTGGTCTTCCCTGTGATGTCAGGGACATCACCTGCCTCCAAGCGTGGATTTAAAACCCCCTCCTATACTTGGAGATAGATATATAGAGATATGTGGACATTTTGGCATTCAAGTGGTTCTAGACTACCATGGGGTTTTTGCCTTTCCATGTGTACAGTATGGTCTCTCGACAGACTGTCTTCTTCGCCAGCAGGTGGCAGACAAGCATTATACCAGCCGTTCCAAGTTTTACTTGACATCGGTGTTGCCATGTCGGCTTATTATAAGCTACTTTGGGCTTATTTGTCTGTGAAGTTGCATGACAATATTCGTTAGTCGCGGGTTGCGGTTGTTTGGGCTTGTTTCTAAAGTCTAGTTGCTTATTTAGGCTTGTTCCGCAATTAAAAAAATATATTTTAACCAGTCGTTCTCAAAATGTTTGGAAAACGTTTTGTGTCAGGGAGCGGCCGGAGCACCGTACCAAATTTGTGTTGTTAGAATGTTTCAAAAATATCCAAATATTCCACATTTCAAGATTTACTGTAAATAGCCGACGCATATAGGTTTAAAGTGCTCATGTGACCTTGTTTTCCTAAACCTGGTTGCTTATTTCTCTCACAAAACCTGGCAACACTGGACGGAAGTGGACGTTGTTGACTGCGGAAGTCGTTCACCTTGCCAACCGTTGTTTATTTATGTTGGACGAGCTGAGACACAAAGATAGAACAACATCTAGTTTAATAGTACTTTTCAGTCACCAAACAAGCCGTAACGCCTGTGAGTGTTCGTGTTTCTGGGGTTAAATGGCCGACATAGAGACACTGCGACTGTTCGTCAATGAGCGGCTGTCCGCCGTGGCTGAGGACATATTAGCCGTGTTTGTCAGAACCATAGTTCAATACCAACAACACATAGAGCTGCTGCAGAGACACAGACGCCCAGCAGGTTGGTAAACATTCACTTTAAATAACTATAGAATACAGATTATTTACATAAATATATATATACATATATATAATATCATGTAGACATAGAACCATAGTTCAATACCAACAATACATAGAGCTGCTGCAGAGACACAGACACCCAGCAGGTTGGTAAACATTCACTTTAACTAAATAGTACATATTATATATATATATATATATATATATATATATATATATATATATATATATATATATATACACACACACACACACACACACACACACACACACACACACACACACACACACACCCGTGATGTCGGTACAGTCACTTTAAATAACTATAGAATACAATATATACAATATATTATAATACAATATACATTTAAATAACTATAATACAATACCAACAACACGTAGAGCTGCTGCAGAGACACAGACACCCGTCAGGTTGGTAAACATTCACTTCAAATAACTAATACACATTATACTAGGTTTGTACATTCACTTTAAATAACTATATCATACACAGCTTTGTACATTCACTTGAAATAACTGGATAATACACATGAGACACAGGTTTGTACATTCACTTTGAATAACTTTATAATACACTATATACAGGTTGGTACATTGACTTGAAATAACTATATCATGCAAAATATATATAATATATTATAATACAATATATATTTAAATAACTATATAATACAATACTAACAACACATATAGCTGCTGCAGAGACACAGATACATGATTAGAACATCCTTAAACATTATTCAATTACGGTCTAACATTTCTACAATTGCTACAAAACCTGTATATCCAGTCATTTTGGGGCATAAACAATAAGTTGAAGGATGAATTGAAGTCTGACAATGATGTACACACGGTGCATGTTCACATTCACATCATGTATACTTTACATTACTTAAAGGGCAAGACCAATTTGGTAGAGGTTTGGGTTGTGTAGTTACCTTGCTATGATGTAACTCCAAAGGTGGACAAGAAATCTAGAATAATTGCTCCAGTGATTAGAAATTGATCATTCAAAATATGCTCCTCGTTTACTTACATTGTACGCTGAAACAGCTCTCAAGGTCACTCTTTTAGCACGTACACGAACGCAAACAAAGATTCAGACAATATAGAACAGAATAAAAATGTTAACTTGCTGTTGATTTTGCTATTTTACTAGATTTGACTATCCTCCTAATAAAGATGGTGTGTGATGATGGAATCAGATCTTCCATAATAATCTTAAGGATGTTTTACAGTGTTTCACATGATTCCCCCCCCACCCCCCCCACCCCTTCTACACGGTTTCCAATGTCTGTGTATCCAAGGCACGCCTGAGTGTACTTAAAGACTGTAGCTGCTTAAAAGGTGATGATGATGCATCTCCTATGCTGCTATATTTATTATAAGAGGGCTCTGCATCATTTGTTTATGGGGACTGTGCATAATTTGTTTATATGAGGGTTATGCAAATGCAACATTTGTTTATGGTGGTGGTGGGGGGGTGGGACTATGCATTCTGTTCATAGGGGTCGTGCATCATTTGTTTATGGGGGGGAGGGGGGTGTTGAAATGCATCATTTGTTTTAGGGGGTTGTAGGGCTAAAACGATCAATCCATGCAGTGACACCTCATGCCCTGTAGATGGAGTCATTTACCATCCTGGGAGAGACAACTCCCATTTTGATAGAAGTGTTTCATTATAGGATAGAGGTGATCGCTCAGATTTGAAGTCATATCGCCCAGCCTATAGCAGCAGACCCTAACTAACCCATGACACTTTTTTTTCTCTTTTCTTTATTATTCATTTAAAAAGAAATGTATTCACTCTGATTAATCCTGCTGTTCCCATCAGTGTCTTTATTTTAGTTTTCACGTTATACTAGAACTATGTGTGTACGCGACGCGACGTCCGATATAATAGCCATTGTTTGACTTTTTTGATGACATTGGTATCATCAGCAATTATGCAGCCGATGTGTTTCCATTTTTAACCTCTTCCAACCTGCCGTCCTTATTTTGGGCATGTCGTTATTGGTGAAAATAAAATCAAAAAAAATCAAAAATAGCTGATCTACAAGCTCACAACATGTTATGTTCGACAAATAAATAATGTATGTTGTGTCAAAATAAATGTATGTACAGTACATATTAAACATCTCACTGATTGCTGTTTATCTAATTTTCTATTCCGCTAGACTTCCTGCCAGTATGTATAGCGGAAGTTTCTCCTGAACAGCAAGAGAGGAACCCCAGTGTGGCCCAGGAGAAACCAGAGCCTCCACAGATTAAAGAGGAACAGGAGGAGCTTCAAAGATCAGAGGAGGTTAATGTGTCGATGACATTACCAGCACTGAAAAGTGAAGATGATGGTGAAAACGGAGAGACAGAGCCTCTGGCCAGCACCTCAGTTGAACACATGAAAACACAAGCCGGTGTAGAGGACTGTGGAACGTCACTACCGACTACTGCAGTCCAGCTCCTCTCTTCAAACTGCTCTGAATCTGACACTGAAGACAGTGATGAGTGGGAGGAGAGCAGTGTGTCTTTTAACTTACTGAAAGCGTACAATACACAGAATGTGGAAGGACAAAGAATGTCTTTGAAACTGAAATCCTCAAAACTAATTCATCCTTTTGGATGTAGAGTTTGTGGCAAAAACTTTAATCACTATGGACGTCTGAAGACACACATGAGGACTCATACCGGGGAGAAGCCCTTCAGCTGCACAGTTTGTGGTAAAAGTTTTGGTCAAAATGGAAATCTGAACACACACATGAGAATACACACAGGAGAGAAGCCCTTTACTTGTATCGTTTGCGGCAGATGTTTTAGTCGAAGTACTCATTTGAAGACACACATGAGGACCCATACAGCGCACAGACCCTTTCATTGAATCATTGAAGAGTAACGTGTGTGTGTGTGTGTGTGTGTGTGTGTGTGTGTGTGTGTGTGTGTGTGTGTGTGTGTGTGTGTGTGTGTGTGTGTGTGTGTGTGTGTGTGTGTGTGTGTGTGTGTGTGTGTGTGTTGAATGGCTCTAGGTCTGAATGAGGGTACGTACGGTCACTAGGATTAGGCAATTAACCAAAAATATATCGAAAGAAACCGACATTTAGAACAAATAACCTAAACCTATATAATCTTGCTCATGTAGGTTCATTAAATAATCGAGAAGCAGGTTTCTTTTCTTGATAAATGTTTTTCCCCCTAATATATCAACAAATCGACACGAAAAAACTCTTTATAGATTTCCTATAATATACCAAATTGATTAATCTGATTAACCACTTCACTCTGTATTATACTTAGTTGTACTATGGTGACAAAAATAGTGAAAATAGCTGATCTACAAGCTTTCAATGTGTCACATTGCGGACAATTTATATCCCTAACATTTTTTATTTGCTTAGCCATAGCCACTGGACACTCTGCACCTTCGTTGTCATAGAATGGAAGTGAGCGAGATGCCAATATTTCATTTGCACATGTACTGTGACTGACTGACTGTACCTTAGAGTCACTATTCTATTCAGCAGAAATGACTCATCTACAAGCTCACAACACATTGAGAATGATGCAGGAGCACAAACCAGGATGACTGGAAGCGACGATGGAGGGCTCGTCTGAGGACGACCTAGAGAGAGGATCGGCTATTTTAGGCAAAGATATGTGGTGTAGAGGGAAAAATGGAGGGGGCCTAGTATAGAGCCCTTGGGAATCCAGTTAACTAAGTATAGGATTTAAGTGGTTGTAGTAGAGGGCTGGTTCAGTGTGTTGCATCTCACTTGCTGTCCAGCAGCTCTTTGTTTGTTCTACCGTAACATTTCATTTACACTACACTTTAGGATTACACTTGAGGCCATTTTATGCTTGGAGCGACAAGTGTCTCACGTCATTCTGTGACTTGCCTTCCCAACAGCGTTGCCACAATATGTAAACAAGGAACTGGATAATAGTCTCATGCATCTTCACAACCAATCAGTGTAGGCGACATTTCGTGAAATGTGTGCAACCTTTCATTTTTCCAAAGGTACGCGACACCATCAGCGGGGTTCTCTGCGACACATTTGTTTGCCGTGTTGATGTCACTGTCGTCGTGCAACATGTTGGTCGAGACTTGTCGCTCAAAGCATAAATTGGCCTGTACCCTGACACCTGCTATTGTCTGCTTAAACTCATTATGTTCTTAATAAATATTTTTGTTGTATGTATGCCCTGTGTGGTCTCCATTTTGTTACATTGCCATGCCAGTGACAAGTCATAGATACAAAAACAGAGGAATCACACAATTTGACAATCTCAACAGATATAGATTATCAACAATATTTGAATTTATATCTTGCCCAGGTAGCTATATAACCTAAGGTTCTACTAACATATTGTCTTTATAATGTATTAAAGCTGCAATCCATAACTTCTTTAGTGAATAATTGTATTTTGACAAATCTGCATGGTAGAGTATGGTCTCCCTACTCTTCTATTGAGAAATGTAGGTCCTGCGGTCAGAGAGGATCACTTCTGTTTGACAGTTGGTATTGTATGAAGCTCAAAGCACGATATTATCCTCTGCTCTGTCCAAACAGGCTTTCTGCATTAGCTCTGCGGTAGAAATCTTGGCACTTGTGCGGAGGACCAGAGTACAGTCTGGTCTGGTACAGGACGTACTTTAAATAGACATAGGCAAAAGCTAAGCATGTTAGATATATAGCGTCTATACTGTACCAGTGGGTCCCAAGCCTCTCTGTACCAGGGCTCACTTGAAGATCTCGCAGCCCACCAGATGTGATTGTAGATCGTCTATTTTAGAGTAGATGCCGTATAAAATGGGGCTTAATTAATTAATGTATGTTTTGTATAATGATAATCTAAATCTACGAAGTACCTTAAAAATGGACATACTCAAGTAATGTAAAAGTACCTAAAAATTTAACTTTTAAGTTCAAGTACGATAATTGAGTACATGTACTTAGTTACTTTCCACCACTGGTGTTTGCGCTCCTCCATGCAGCTGAAGATGTATAAAGATGATTCCAGCCGAGAGCGTTAATCGTCCAAGGAGCATCCATCCACCGCTGCAACGACCAGTAGCCACCGAGTGGCAGCAAAAGAGCACAAACTGTCCCAGAGAGAGTTCCTCGTCCACAACACCACCCACTATGTCCAAAGCAGAATTAATAGACACGCATGCGCGCATGTTTTGTTTTTGCCTATTTAACCCTATAAAGCCTAAGGTGTCATGGACCAAATAGCAGATGCCAAATAGCAGATGTAGACCTACAAGCTCACAACATCTCTTTTTGATCTCCTATTTTCATTGAAGAACACCGGCATCTAATGTATCATAGTAATAATAATAATAATAATACATGTATAGATCAAGGTTATTATAGTGAATAATTCATTTTTTTTAAATTTAGTTTTGACTTTGTTTATCAATTTCAGTTACTGGAAGAGGGTTTGCAAGTTTGCAAATGTTGTATTAGGGCGCGCTCCCACCAAGAGTTGGCTGGCCGCTGTTAAACGCAGGTTGTGCGCGGCCACAGTTTTTTGCAGCCAGCGGATTCTAAAAAACGGGATTGTCGCGCCTGTCACTCACTTTCAGGAGCCTCCCCGTAGCCCGCACCGCCTGTGCCTGCTGCCTTGAGCACCATGTTGCTTCCTGAGTCTTGAGACGGTCCGCCTTCGACTCACCCGATTGGACAGAGGGAGAAAATCAGCGCCTGCCTCCAGCAGTTTTATGCTTAGTCGCGGAGAGCAGATAAACGCAAGGTCTGCGCGACTAGCGGAAAAATCTGCTCTTGCGTGTGTAGCACTGGCCCTTTAAGGAAAGTGCATAAAGAGGGGTGGCCAGCTTTGTGGCCTCCTGTCTAGCCAGAAGCCTGGCTTGAATGTTTGTGAGAGAGACCTGGTGGCATGAGGGGTACAGACTAATTCTCGGTAAGACAATCTGAAACAAATGACATGGTTTTTATAACTCATTGTAGCAATAGTATAAATATAAGAGTTTA
The DNA here is from genome assembly GCF_963280865.1 of Gymnoscopelus braueri. Lineage (NCBI taxonomy): Eukaryota > Metazoa > Chordata > Actinopteri > Myctophiformes > Myctophidae > Gymnoscopelus > Gymnoscopelus braueri. The sequence continues at coordinate 13,551,014 of NC_137622.1, read as the reverse complement.
GATAGGCTGACAATATTAGGCCTGTTGTTAATTATACTAATATATATATCTGTACTTTCAGAAGCCTCCAGGTCCTTTAACAGCAGTACCCTGTGGCTGTGCAGGCCTTTATCAATTGGAGCCATGAGCATATATTGACTATTTGGGTATGTTTGTTATTTTGCTGTATTTTGTCATCTTGCTATAGGAGCCTAATGAATTGGGATGAATTGTTGGAGGGTTGGTCTAATGCTTTATTATTTGATTTGTGTAGGAGCTTAACTAACATCACTGTTTTTCCCACCGTGCCATATATACATATATACTATTTAGACTGAGTGCAATAGGGTTGACTGAGGACAGAGCTATACTGGGCCATTAAGTAGCATTGCATGATTTTGGTTTTGCTTATTTGTAGTTTGTTTTGATTTGCTTATTTGCTGATTTGCTTTTGGTTACTTATTTACTTTATTTGCTTTTGGTTTTGCGTTATTTGGATTTGATTTGTTTAATTTCTGTATATTTAGTTTATTGCCCCTTTGCCTCTTGAGTTTAGTCCCTTTTGCAGAACTCTAATACTAAACGCTTTCTTCCCTTCTGTATTTTAACCTGACTATTTTTATACCAACTGTTGAATAAACTGACACATTTGATACATCAGCCTCTGGTTCTGTTAATTCTGAACCCGTACTTTCCTGGGGAACCTTACCTTGTTCAGTCCTATATATCTATATATATACAGTATATGGTTAATGTGTTTAAAGGATCCCTCACTCCTATATGTGTGGGTGGCGTAGTCATTACTTCACATAGCCCTGCTACACGTGAATCAACGCATTTGCATTGACAATGCATTGGCAGATTCTGCAAACAGCGGCCAGCCAACTCTTGGTGGGAGCGCGCCCTTACTGATTTTTTTTTGCCCCTCATATCGGTAGGCTATTTGTCAGGGGCGAGTTTCTAAGGTCAGAATTTTTTTTTTAAATACAAATATAACATTTAAAAAAAGGATTTGCAGTTAAAACCTGCACAGTTAAACGAATGGAAGATAGATTTCATATACAACCAAAATACTAGGTTAATGTACCGGTATGGAATAAATTGACAAAGACAAAACTAAGGATGTGATGTTATTGTTTGTGTGTGTGATGGATGTACGGTATGTTAGATTCCAGAGCTGAGCTGAATGCCTTTGCTGTAAGTACGGTAAGTAGCCTTGGGGGTAACCGGAAGGCTCCCCCAAACCACGCTCGCCCCCATTTTCTTCGCGGAAGAAATTTCCTTAGCTTAGGCATAGTTTACTGAGGTAAGGTTTAGGAATAAGGTTAGGTTTAGGCATAGTTTACTGAGGTTACGTTTAGGAATACCAGGTGAATACAGTCGGATTTGCCCCGGGGCAACTGGGTTTTGGGGTGTCTTGGGAGCTAACAGCCATGTAGCACAGGGCAGGAGCTTAGCCTAGTCCTAGCATAGTATGTCCTGTTTCTGTAGTGTGAGGCGGCTACAAGAACACCCCCTGGACATGGCGCTAGTATGTTGCAGGGATTTACCCCCAAACCAACCCTTGATGCTGAGTGCCAAGCAGGGAGGCACTGGGTACCATTTTTATAGTCTATGGTATGACACGAACGGGTAATTGAACCACAACCTCCCAATTTCAGGGTGGACACTCTAACCACAAGGCCATGAGGCCTTTGCTATAATGAAAGCAAATTCCTTTAATGTTAATCTGAATCTAATCCATGTCACATAACACATCCATCACTTTTATTATCTGAGTTGGTTATTGAACCCATCTGCTAGGCAAACACTAACTGTACTGTGTACTCCAGTCCACCAGGGGCCACTCTTCCCTTTGTAACACATTGTTAATGGGGCGATAGAGGGCTCTCTGTGGGCGACTGGAGGTCTTATCAAGAGAAAGCAGCCTGCCAGTGCTCTTCTGTAGATAGACAGCTGGTTATGTGTGTGAAGCTGCACAACTCTCGTGTTGTTGAGCATGTTCAATGGGTTTGGCTGCAGGGCTGTATTATGGGACTGTCTGGTTCCCTTTCATGGTAAATTGGATGAAGACTGAGCTGAGGGAGGGAGAGAAGGGGAGTGGGGGAAGTCAGTCAGTTGTTTCAGTAAGCTGAAGCCGAAGCAGGGAATTCTCTTAGAAGCCGTCTGAAAAAAAGGTCTCTACTGTCCAGCTGGCTCAAATTCACTTAGTGAGATGTAGTGTGGAGGTCAGAGTACGTCTCACCTTAGTTTCGATCAAAACTTCCACTCAGTGGAATTCACAGACAGACAGACATGCAGACTGGGGTTTTGTTTCGCTGCTGCATAACATATGAATGAAACTTGTGTCATAACGACATCAGTAGGCTATCCCATTACTGAAGATTCCAAAATTATACTTTAAATCAGTAATTCTCATTGCTAAATGCAGGCTGGAGGACAGAACAGCCACATTACAAAACCAAATCATCCACTGCATACTTGTAGGGCCTGGCTCACACAGTTAAAACAAGCGTTTTGTCGCTGCCTTATGTCTTACGTGAGACATAAGGCCAGTTCAATTAATTCCCTATGGAAGTCACATGGTTTGATAAGGCTGACTTGCCTCGTCGCTCTCTGGCTTTACCCCCCCCTCCCCTAACGCAAGTCAGCTTTATCAAACCATGTGACTTCCGTAGGGAATGAATTGAACCGGCCTTATGCCTCACGTAAGGCATAAGGCAGCGACAAAACGCTTGTTTTAACTGTGTGAGCCGGGCATAGGAATTCAATTTATGTTCTGTCTGTCTGTCCGTCTGTCTGTCTGTCTGTCTGTCTCTCACTATCATCTTAGAGAAAAAAGGCTAATGTTTTTCCAGCGTCTTAGACTACACAAATATATAAATAAATGGACTGTGACTCAGAGTGCTGACTCAGTTGAATCTGTCATCGCAGCACAGTAATGTCTTCTATTGTCTCTCCAGTTGTTTACAGAGGAAATCACAAAGCAGGCGTTTATTCCTTCATCTGCGTTCTGGTGCCTTCTGTCAGACAGAGATGGAAGGTATAGGCTACTGACAGGCACTGGATGTTCAAAAACTGAATGTGACGGTTTCTTACATCAGTACTATAACTGCTTGATGTTGTTGTTTTTAAAGCAAGGAAAGCATCCAACCACTCCACTGAGAGTCTGCATAATGGATGGTGGAAATACACTTGGTACAAAGAGAAGTCCAGCTCGCCTCAGCCAGTTGAAGGTAGAAGGGCTCGTCGGCAGTGGTGGAAGAAGTACTCACATTTTTTACTTAAGTAAAAGTATTAATACTGCAACTTAGAAACTGTTACAAGTAAAAGTCTGGAATTCAAAATGTACTTGAGTAAAAGTACAAAAGTATTGGTTTCAAAATGTACTTAAAGCTCCAAAAATAGAAAGTACTCATCATGCAGAATGTCCTATTTCACAAGTTTTCAAATGTATACAAATCTTTCGAAAATAGCCGATCTACAAGCTTACAATGCGTCACATTGCGACGCATTGTGATCAGCTATTTTCAAATGGCCGACATATATATAGCCTAGGGCAGAAGTGGGTAATGTATGTTTTGTAAAATAATAATCAAAATCTACAAAGTAACTAGTAACTAAAGTTTTCAAATAATTGCAGGTAAGTAACACAGTGGTAACACAAGTACACACATGTTGTATGATAACATGTTGTCTACAGTACTCACATGATAACATGTTATGTAGTACTAATGAATGAATGAATTTATTTGGTGATAAATGAAAAGAGCACATCAGCACTAAACACTAAACCCACGGCCATGGCACACACTGTTGAAGAATATGTTCATTGTAAAATGTCATTGTTTAACCTCTGTCAATACACACTCAACACTGACAACACAATGTCTTGACATTCACTCATGAAAATTAGACAAATGATATTGTATGTTTTCAGAGCATAATTGATTTTTGTCTCCGCCAGGCCGAAGGTGAAACTGTGCGCACACTCCCTGGAGGCCAGAACAGAACCTCTTTTTCACATTGGCCTGTTACAGCGCTACCAGCAGGCCGATTTTTACTACAGACATTTTAATACTCCTACAGATTCTGTCTCTTTTGAAAAAAAAAAGTAAATGAACAAAAAAAGTGAATGAAAAAATACAGCCTCCTCACGTATTAGAACTAGAGGGACAATATCAGTCACCAGAACCAAGGACGGGTGTTTTCGATGAATCTATCATGGTTAAAATTGAGTTAGAAGTTATAATGGGTTCATATAGGAAGGGGGCGTGTCTGATAAAATGAATATCAAGTATCTAAATATTGAATAAAGCAACTTAAAAACTGTCAAACAAAAACGCCTGAGTAGACATTAAAATGACCACAAACATGTTTGAAAGGGAAATATCCCTTAAGGGGACCTGAGTGTTTTGCTTTTGATTTCAATCCACACATTCTGCACTACAATAAGCTTCAGACCTACAAACGACTACTACTCGGCCTAAAGCCCATGACCCACCTAATTCTACACACTTTACTAGTTTGGGATGGCTCAGGATTAATAGAAAATAAGTAATTTTTCGGGTGAACTCCTCCTTTAAGCAAACTAGACCATACCCGTTTGGGAATATGAGCACCCAAAGTATGTGCAGTTTGGGTTATGCGCTGTGCACAGACAGTATATCAGGGATGGAAAGTACTTTGTACTTAGTACCTGCAACAGTTCCACCACACATACGCGCCGTGGACCCACAGCGAACACACACACACCCGCTCATAAACAGCTCCAACACACACACACACACACACGCGTGCGCGCGAGACCCGTTGCGAACCCACAGCGAAAACACACACACACACACACACACACAGACAGACAGACAGACAGACAGACAGACAGACAGACACACGGCTGGACCCACACGCGCAAGCGTCCCATCGTGGACCCACAGCGAACACATACACACTCATAAACGGTTCCAACACACACACACACACACACACACGCACACACACGCACACACACGCACACACGCACACCCACACCCACAGTGATCACACAGGAGGCGATCAAAGCGGACCTTCACAGGGGATGTGGGAGGAACAAGTTCTTCCGGCTTGTGGCGTCGGCTGACCCCAAGGCCACCAAGGCCATAAAAGCAACTGCCTGCAGGTTCTGTGGAACGGCAAACGGAACAGAATTCTCCTCCGTGGGTAGTACTAGTGCATGCTCAGACCAGGACTGCCAGGAGTATGCCAAACTGGCCTGCAAGAAAGACACACCCCTGTGAACACCCGTGTGGAGGAGTTAAGAACGAGGAGAGCTGCCTGCCATGTCTGCACGGCTGCGACAAGAGCACCGGCCGTCTAAACATTGCGCATGTGAATCTGTGTGCCTGTGGCATGAAGATGATATCCAAAACCTCCCTCTCGTGAAACGCAGTGTGTGTGGACACGGGCCGTAAATGAAAGTCCTTTATAAGTTTAACCGCGTTCTCTGTGTGTGCCAGACGGCAACAGTATACCAGAGTGGGTCGACGCATGCGCAGTTTGATCATTCATCCCATAGCTTGGGGGCTGTAACCATGGCGACAGAAACACGCTAATTAACAGCTTACATTTGGGAAAAAACAGGCGACATAATTTTGTGCTTATGCTGATGGACAATGGGCTTGTGCAAATTCAGATCAATTGCAATTGCTCCAGCCATTGAGGAGAACCGGGCAAGACAGAGAGAGTCTGAACAGATCCTGTCCACAGAGGTTTCCTAAATTATATGTAGGATAGCAATGTGATTAACACTCCAACGGCACCCATAACCCAGGTTCACTATATAATTGGTCCTCACTAATGTTCATTATAATATGGTACCATTTTTGTCTACATGGTCTGTGTCTCAGAGTAGGGCTGTGGACAGTTCAGATATCCGCCTACCAGTGACATCATCGTTAGGCAGGTTTGGTCATTTTAAACATGATTACATTTTTTTGTATTCTTTTTGTATTGGGTATTATTTTGTATTGTATTTGTATTATTATTATTTTTATTAATGCAAGAACGATAGCTTCCATTATAGCATGCTAACTTTACAGGAATAGAAAGCCTGCTGTTTCTATTAGGTTGGCGGGTTTCTGAACTGTCCACACAGCCCTCCTCTGAGACACAGAGCGAGTAGACAACAATGGTACCATATTATAATGCACATTAGTAAGGACCAATTATATGATGATAAGGTGGGTGGTCTAGAACAGTGGTTCTCAAAGTAGGGTCCAGGGACCCCCAGGGGTCCTTGGGGTGGTCCCACGGGGTCCCCAGCATAGTTAACATAGCTTCACAATCATTTTAACCACTAACTTTATTTGATTATTTGGCTATTCACAAATAGCAGATGTACAAGATATATATAGCTTGTACATCTGCTATTTATGATTTTTTTTGGAAAAAACTAATTACATTTTCAATTTGGGGGTCCTTGATATGGAAAATTTTGAGAGACACTGTTCTAGAAGGTGTAGGCATTCCAGCATACTCCGCAGCCCAAAGCAAACTCCTCCCCAGTGTGTGGGTGCACGACATGCAGAGGGCACTCGGTACCCTCCAACTGCTTGCCGCTGGGACCTGCCGGGCAATGGGGTAACTCCTGCTTGGCGAAACGACACATCATTTGGTGGTCATTGTGGCAGGCGTTGCAAAAGTGCGTGGTGCCAAAACAGAACCAAATGGCCACCGAGCAGCAGTACCTGCATTTATACTCGAGGAACTCTGTGCCGTGCTTGGAGCACATCTGAGCCCTGGGGATGTCGGAGCATGCTCCACATATCAGTTCACTCGGGTCGTAGTCATCTGCTTGTCCTGCCTCTGCATCACAGCGTGCCTCTCCACCAAAGTACGCCTTTTTGCACTTGTAGCAGACATAGTACGCATATCTGTCCATAGCAAAGCCTGCTGGGTCTTTGTGGAACAATGCTCCCGGAGTAGCGATCGCTTCACTCTCACGGAGGCCCTCATACTCTAGCCTCGTCAAAGCCTTTCTCTTTATGTCTTCATAAAGCTCCGTAACGGGGTCTAGCAGGTCCTTAACGACCGAGTGATTCATTCCGCTGTTGCAAACGGGACACGACGCAAATCTAAATGTGATGCGGGGTCCAAGCCAGCGGTTCTCGAGGACACGGCGAATGCACCGGAGGTGGAACACATGCCCGCAGTCCAGCTGCACCGCGGGAGCGGCAGAGAGTGCGTCCGTGAAGCATATCACGCACATGTCGTCTGCGTCCTGTTTTAGACGGCCGGTGCTCTTGTCGCAGCCGTGCAGACATGGCAGGCAGCGCTCCTCGTTCTTAACTCCTCCACACGGGTGTCCACAGGGGTGTGTCTTGCTGCAGGCCAGTTTGGCATACTCCTGGCAGTCCTGGTCTGAGCATACACTAGTACTACCCACGGCAGAGAATTCAGTTCCGTTTGCCGTTCCACAGAACCTGCAGGCAGTTGCTTTTATGGCCTTGGTGGCCTTGGGGTCAGCCGACGCCACAAGCCGGAAGAGCTTGTTCCTCCCACATCCCCTGCGGAGGTCCGCTTTGATCGCCTCCTCTTCCTCTTTTAACAGCAGTCTCTGGTGAGAGCGTGTGCACACTGATGTTAAAGCTCTCTTCGCCGCCTCCATCATCCCGACTTGGGCGGGATGTTGTTGATGTGATGGTGGTCTGACTGCTTAGGCTTAAGACTCCAAGACCAGTGAGCCATCTACTGAAGGGAGCTGCCGCCAGGAAGTGACATCACGTCTTATATTCTCTAGCTCCTTCAGAGATGTCACATGCAATGTCACCACGTCTTCACGTGACCCTATATGGAGCTCACGTGGTGCCTATTAGGATTGGGAGGAGCCGGATCCAACATTGAGGAACCAGAATCGGTTCCATCACACTATGTGGACGTCAATTACGATACCAGTGGTTCTCAAACTTTTGGCTTCCAAAGTTTGCAGGTGTGGCCACAAAATGCCTCAAATCATGAACGCAACGTTCAATTGCCATGAAACTTTGCAAGCACATTCCCACTAGGCCAAGGAAGAAACGCAACCCTAAATTTTTCAAATCGGCCTCATGGTGGCGCTATAACAGGCCGATTCATGTTTTAGCCTTTAACTCTGGAACCGTAGGTCATACAATCAAAATGTCCTTGGATCGTTATGAAACTCCCCATCTCCACCTGACTAGTTTTCCTCCATGATTAATCTTCTTTGCAAAACACAGTTTTTGCTACTACTCCTACCGATTTTGTCCAAACCTCACCCAAATTGGTACATTATCTCTGCAGTCATGTGATCAAGAGGTATGTCAGATTTTTCGGATTCTATTTTGATTGACTACGATTGGCTTTCAAAGTTTGCTGGAGGGGCCCGTTCTGCACGAGCACCACTGGACCGACCAGTGGGAAAACTTGCACGCCCACTCCCAGTAGGCCAAGAATCGGATGTCCACCCATTTATTTTTTCAAATTCGGCCAGTTATAGCTCTACCATGAGACAGATTTGGGAATTGTTTTTTATAACAATATGCTAATAAACTAAACTTATCTAAAATGATATAATTTATAAGCCTTGTTTGTGCCAGATTACATTTTCTTCAAAACACAATTTTGCTGTACTCCTACAGATTTTGTCCAAAACTCACACAAATCGGTACACATTATCTCTGCAGTCATGTGATCAAGATGTATCAGTTAGATTTGTCAGATCCCATTCCAAGTGGCTATGACCAAAGTTTGCGGGCCCTGGTTGGGCAACCCGGCCTGGCGAAGACCTGTGCTCCAAGGAGCACACTTTTCTAGTTATTTTAGTTTTTAAAGCTAAAAAAGGGAAAACAATAGTTTGAGGGATAGTGCTTGATCAGTCTTGGAGCTGTAAAAACAGCTTTGATTTCCAATAGTTGTACTACAAGAGAACAGTCAACCGTGGAATTCACTTTGATTTCTGGACTGTGAACGGGGTAGTTAGTCAGACTGACCTTCCTGCACCATATGTTAGCATTATTGTGTGATTAAAAGCTCACTTATCACCTCCATGACTGGCTGAGCAGAATAATATTTAATAATGTGTCTCAAGTAATCCATTATAAGATTGTGGTGCTTTATTGGATGTACACTGACTGGAATTGAATAAAGTTTAACAAGTACCACCAACCCTTTTTACATCCCGACTGGGTTGATGCACCAAAGAAAGAAATTATAGCATTAAAAAAATACATAACACATGCAACTACATAGTCAAGTGTGCTCTTATACATTTCAGCTCTTACTGAAACAACACTGCAACAAAGTTTAAATGAATTACAACAAAAAGGGTAAAGAAGTTGGCCGAGGGCGAGGACACAGGCTCAATTCTGATTGGCTAAAGTATACAGCATCTAATTCTACATAATATAGATGAAATTCACAGATGCAGTTCAGTTGCATCTGTGGGGGATTTTTATTATATCAAACTAATTAACTGTTTTGTTTTTATATGCAGGGTTAATTTTATTTTCAGCGTCCCATGAATCATAGTATAGCATACAGCAGCTACACCAACATGAGAGTGATTGAGAGTGAATCTAAAACAATCACTCACGTCCTGTTCCGCGAGACCCAGGGGACTACTGATTTAACCTGGGACACCAGGGGAATGCAGTTAAATAAATATACGTTATAAGATATAAATAGGTGTAAAATAAGAACTTATTCGATCACATAGCAAATACTGTACAACACCAATACAGCGATTGGCTCACGATAGAATAGAAAATTGGGTTACATCAGTAGAAACATCAGCAACAAACAAGCGAGCCCCACAGCTGCCTAACATGAGCGTTAAGGCCCGTTAATAGACTTGGAGTCCACAACAGAGGAAACATTAGAATACGAAATCAATGGTTAGTCCATTGGGATGCATAGACTTACATTTGTCTATCCAAAACATTTTTAGAAGGTTGCCACCACTGGGAAAAGTGACTTTCTCCATTGCTACAAATCTCAGAGGAAGCAGGAATGTGTTTAATAATTATAATAATGTAGTCCACTTTAGTCTATTTGGTGGCATTTGTCACTGTACATTTGCCCGTATGTGGAATTTGTCCTCTGCATTTACTGTAACCCATCCTAAAATGTAGGAGCTGTGGGAAGTGCTATTAATGCGGCACCCAGGGAACATTTAGGGGTTACGTGTCTTGCTCAGGGACACAATGACTGGGCTGACCGAGGTGTGAACCAGCAACCCTCTGAATTACCAGATGGCCTCTCTACCCACTCAGCTACAGCTGCCCCTGTCTTCAGTGTGGTGCATTATTGTAAATAATCAGGTAGTGATGGCATTGTAAATAATCAGGTAGTGATGGCGTTCTCTCGTCACAGTTTAGTTGGATATAAAAGTATTCTCTGAATGCATTCTTCACTAAAATAGAGACTGCAAAGCTTAAGTCGTCTCAAGGCTTGGACAAACATTTGCCACGTAACATAGTAGCCTTTGCTATAGCCTGCCCTATAACCTATGAAATTAGTGTTTGATGGCCATTGATATTGATGCTGTTAGGTGACCTTGCCATACCTTACCTTTTGCTGAATTGACGCCACTGTTTGTCTGTCTGTGTGTAATGTATGTATGTATGCCTGTTCCCTCAAAAGTAGACCAATCATACCACTATGAGCATGACATCAGGAAACACAACCTCCAGCCACCGAAAGCTGGACATGTCTGGTGAAGTGAAAGTGAACATTTGAAGAGCGTTACATTTCAATCAGTGTGTGTGTGTGTGTGTGTGTGTGTGTGTGTGTGTGTGTGTGTGTGTGTGTGTGTGTGTGTGTGTGCGTGTGCGTGTGCGTGTGCGTGTGCGTGTGTGTGTGTGTGTGTGTGTGTATTGTTCAACATTGTTCTTGTAAAGCACTTTTGTTGTCACTGGTTTTAATATCCTAAATTAAAATTGCCTAGTGGGTCGACCGACGGTGGGTGGGTGGGTGGACGTCACAGACGTAACATGCAGACCTGGCAAGGCGCACCGTTGCTCCGATCCGCATGGCTTTAAACAGCCATAACTCCAGTTCCCAGCATGCTAAAGGCCTCGGACTTGGTGGGTGCTCTTAGACGGCCAATTGGGACGGGCTGTGATTTGCCGGTGCCCCGCCCCCTCTGCTTTCCTATTGGCGGGGGTTTAAACACCCATAACCAGTATGATAAAGGCTTCAAACTTGGTAGGTGGTCTTATGTGCAATCCGGAAGTGCCCTACCTCCCGAACGCAAGGTCGCACAGCTGCAAGAACATCACTGCTGGGCAGCAGTGTTCTAGCAGTCTTTAACACTTCAAATGGCCATAATTCGTAGACCATTGCTCTTATCAGTGCAACATAGGACTAGGTTTTGCGGCCTGGAAATCTAGTTAATATAAATTGCTATTTCCGTTTTGCCAAATGAGGCATACATGTCACCACACTAGGACATGCATGCACACAAGTAGACTGCCAGAATGGTCCAGTTTCACTGAACAGTGAACTGACCTTTTTCGTTATTTGTACATTTTTAGCCCCAATGGTGCAGAGCATTAAGGATAGCAATGTCAGTCAGGTCAAATCATCTGGTCTAGTTGGGTGTAAGAAGTCACGGGACAGCGTCTAGGGGCAGCTAGCGGGGCTTTTAGACTTCATATGTCATATTAATTTCATTTAATCAACATTTTCAACAGATCTACAAGCACACTTGCAGATTTTTGCTATTCGTTGTACGATAAAGTATTTAAGGCTTGTACGTACGGTTAAAATAGACTGTTTTTAAATCAAACCTGCTGCCGTCTGTATGGGCAGCCATTGTGAATGAGTCACAGTGATACAGTGTTGTTAGCCAGTACACTGGCCACCTGGTATGACATCCATGAAGTCTATGTGTTGACACTCACTTCCCTAATTGGCTTATTAGGCCTGACTGGCTTCCAGGACCTACTGCTGTTTCCCTCTCCCATCTGCTCCGGTCAGCATCTCACCTCAACAACAGCAACGCTTCTCCTTGTTTGACATCTCTGACTAATGAGCCGCATGGAGCGGTTAATTACAATTAAAGCAATGTGAACATGAGTGGAAGGGTGGAAAACCTGTTGAATTCCATATCTGTTGAAATAATTTTTCATATGGCTTAAAGGTAGGGTACAGGATTTACAGGGGGATTTACAAAAATATATATATATATTATTGATTTGAATAGCACCTTTCACAAATAGAATATAACTCAAAGTGTTTTACAATATTCAGTAGGCCTACATATGTAAGAGATAATGTATAGTGAGTTTGCGTTGTGAACATACAATAATGACTACCTGTACTTTATCCTGTGTACATTACACAGTTACTTAATGAACAAAATCAATCATTAAAAAAAAAGAAAAGGTTCTACTTACAAGCTTCCACTTTCATAGCAATGTAAACAGAGTCAGTGGTCAGGTATTGAGAACTGTGATCTGCTATTTAGAAATATCAGACCAGTTGTTTCCGAATCAAGTATTCCACAAAGCTGTGTAATTTAATGCATAACATATGTTTAAAACAGTAAATGGTTTGATATGATTGGGTAAAGGTGTGGGTTCGATAGGCTGAGAAAGTAAGAGAGTTTATAACTACCGGAGAAAAATGTACAAACCACAACTGAAAGACCCACAGATAATTAAACATCCTTGACGCTTTCATTCAAATAGTAACATATGATATATTGCTTCATCCCTTCTTTTAATGCTATATTTGGAAAGATAAGGAGTGAATTTGAAAAGAAAAATAAGAGTTTGTAAAAAGACTGTAACTATACCTCCATAAAATCTTTCTTTCCATTCCTGCAGACAAAATTATGGAGCAATACTTTTGTAACAACAAAAAGTTTGGCCAAATTGATTTAATTCCCCTGAAAATATTGTGTTATAATTCCAAAGATTTTTTTTGCATAATGAATATTCAACGTCCAATTTCATGCAAGGAAATTAGAGCTGTAAGCTTTTAATTATCAACCAGAAGCTGTGACAGAGCTGAATCTGAATTTCACACACTTATCATAAATTCATTTAGTAATACGGATATATTTCACAAAGTGCTGAATCTCTCATATGGGTCCAGAGTCAAAGTTTGCACAAGAGTTCCTCAAGCAAAGCTTTGTTTAAACAGTCTTTGTGTACAAAGTGAATTGAACACTGAATCTATATTTGTAGAATTATAGATATGCAGTATGTGATTGTATTGAGAAACTGTGTTGAGAAAATCGTAAAGAAAGAAATCGTTATCAGCAAGTCAGAATTAAATTATACATACATTTGGAATTGGAAGGTTAGAACCAACAGTGAACAGTACCATGATAGAACCAGCGCTAAACAGCACGATGGTAGAACCAGCACTAAACAGTACCATGGTAGAACCAGCACTAAACAGTACCATGATAGAACCAGCGCTAAACAGTACCATGATAGAACCAGCGCTAAACAGCACGATGGTAGAACCAGCACTAAACAGCACAATGGTAGAACCAGCACTAAACAGCACGATGGTAGAACCAGCACTAAACAGCACAATGGTAGAACCAGCACTAAACAGCACGATGGTAGAACCAGCACTAAACAGTACCATGGTAGAACCAGCACTAAACAGCACAATGGTAGAACCAGCACTAAACAGTACCATGGTAGAACCAGCACTAAACAGTACCATGGTAGAACCAGCACTAAACAGTACCATGGTAGAACCAGCACTAAACAGTACCATGATAGAACCAACACTAAACAGCACCATTTTAGAACCAACAGTACAGTATCAGGGTACAACCAGCAGCAAACAATACCAGGTACAGCACAGTACAGTTGTTTTTTGGTGTTCACTGCACTTCTACAGTGAGTAGGTATAAATAGTGACACGGGGTAAAAGAGCCCATTAGTTCTCATTAAATGTTCTCTCGTTTCCTTTGCATTTGGTTCAGTCAGACCAGCTGGCTGGCGGCTGTGGGAGCAGTTGAAATGTTTGAATTTCCCCTGTTTGTCTGTTTATTTGTTTCTGCTTAAACCATTAAGACCGGGAATGCATCTGTGTGTCATTTTTAGATTTCTTTGGCTATTCAAAAATAGCAGATCTACAAGCTCATCTGCTATTTTTGAAAAATCTTGAAAATGTGTGCAAATCTTTGAATATACATTTTAAAGCGAACATTTTTAACTCAGATCTGTGCTTCTGGGGGTCCCTGGAACAACATATTTTGAGATGGGGGTCCGCGGCCAAATCCATATCATTTTGGGGGTCCTTGACATGGAAAAGTTGGAGCGCCACTGATATTATAGCAACAGAAACGTTTTTCCAAAAAACTTTTGTTTGTAGAAAAAATATTCAAAGATTTGCACAAATGTTCACGATTTAAAAAAAATAGCAGATCTACAAGCTCATAGCGCGGCACTCGGTGCCGCGCTGTGAGCTTGTAGATCTGCTATTTTTGAATAGCCAAAGAAATCTTAAAATGACACAGATGCGTTCTCGGTCTTAATGGGTTAAAGGTTTGTATTTCATTAGCAGTATGCTTAGAAAACCGCAATGGAAGGTTGTCTTCTCAGTATATTTCATAATGTAATCAAAGTGATGCTGTTGGATCAGAGAACACAGAGGAGCTGAGCTCAGAGGAAACTCAGTTTGTCAGAGAAGAGAAGTAATTACTGACTGAGCAAACACAACATGGAAATGTTCTCTCTATGAGATCATGTTTAATACTTCCTCAGCCTTTCTACTTATTTCCTGTGCTGCAAAAATCATTATCTCTGGGGGACGGAGATTATGTTGGGGAAAATCCACTTACCTTTGTTTGTTTGCTGAATCTAAAAGTTTTAACACTTTATTTATTTGTTATGCTATTATTTATTTTTAGACTTTGAAGTTGTTGAAAAATTGAGAACACACTGTGGCACCCACCATACACATACTTACAGTATTGTTGTGTGTGAACTATATCAGATGATGTTAGATATGTTTTGGGTTGACTTTTGTCATTTTTAAACTTATCATGAGTGGCTCAGAATAGCATGACAAGCAACCAATATTAAACCGTATCAGAGGCAAAGAGCTCAGATATACCTGTGACCTCAAAGGTTTAGATAAGGATGAACAAGCTGCTGGAAGGAAGAGAGAAAATAAACGTTTACTCTGTGAACAACAAACCACCTGGTTCTCATGTTCCCATGCATCCCACTCCCCTCGTCCCTCTGCCCTTGGGAATCCCAGTCGAAACGGCATGTGGTTTTTGCAGCGTCACAGAGTATCGGTCCGATCCATTAATTATGTACAGCAGGTCAACTGTACACCCTTGGAGCGAACGATCAAATCTCTTCACTTCAAATCTGAATGGGTCGGTCACCATGAAAGGTTTGGTTGGTAGTATAACAAACCTTACACTAAACATTTCACCATGAAAGGTTTGGTAGAACAACAGTTTTAGACATATACAGTAAGGCTTTATGGGGGATACATTAACACCCTAGCCTTGCGTTGCCAGACTATATCACTGCGTGGATATGAGTCTGGTGCTTCTATGAGGACGTTTTTTTCCCAAGGGGCGGGATCAAAACAATGGCTCTGGACGCAATTGGTTAGACCTACAACCAACTACCAATTACAGTCTTCCATATTTGAATACTGGGCCCTGATTGGTCACACCAGACTTCGGGAGCAGGAAATGGATTCTTCAAATATCCAGGAACAACTCATGAGCAGACATCAAAATATGGAAGGCCAATATCCCAATATTTTTCACTTGGCAGAGGTACACGCCAGGGCTGCAACCTGTCTCCTATGCTCTTCGCCGCGGCGGTGGAAACGCTATCTATGGCGCTTAAATCTGCCAACTTTATTCAAGGGATTTATAGAGGTGGCTCAGAACACATTCTTTCGCTATATGCAGATGATTTATTATTATTTATATCTGATCCGTTAACCGTTATTCCCCAGACAGTAGAACTATTGAACCGATTTGGCTCTTTCTCAGGCTATAAATTGAACCTCTCAAAGAGTGAATGCTTCCCAATAAACAGCTTGGCCCTCCAAATTCCAGAAACGTGTCTTCCTTTTAAAACGTCTAAAAACTATTTCAAATATTTAGGTGTGAATATCTGTAGACACTTATCAGACCTTTACAAAAACAATTTCCCACCTCTAATGGACAAGCTTAAAGGGAAAGGTGGAATAGCTTACATATAACCCTTGCCGGGAGAGTAAATTGCATCAAAATGAATGTGCTCCCACGCTTCTTGTATCTTTTTCAAAGCCTGCCAGTCTTTCTACCCAAATCCTTCTTTGGAACAGTAGATAAACTAATTTCATCTTTTTTATGGAAAGGTAAAACACCCAGGATAAGGAAGGAGTTCCTACAGAGACATAGTTCTGAAGGAGGATTATCTTTGCCTAATCTCAGAAATTATTATTGGGCAGCCAACATACACAAAATGATACTCTGGATACAGGATCCTACACTGACCTGGTGTGACCTTGAAGCTAAATCATGTCCTACCACCTCATTTCTAGCCTTACTTACATCGAAATTACCTATTCAACCTAAAACATTCTCAGTTAATCCAATTGTGGTCTCTACTTTAAGAATCTGGTCTCAATTCAGAGTTGCCCTTGGAGTCAGAGGAATGTCTAACCATAGTCCTATTCTGAACAACCACCTTTTCTCACCACCTAAGAATGATGCAGCCTTTTCTTTGTGGCAGAGAGCAGGCCTTGTTAAGTTAAGGGATCTTTATATAGACAACATATTCTGTAGCTTCAGCGAACTGTGTGAAAAGTTTATCCTCCCAAATTCTCATCTGTTCCGATATTTCCAGGTTCGAAACTTTGTGAAAAATAATAACTCCTCCTTTCCAAATGCTATCTCCAATTCTTTAATTGACACAGTTTTGGACATCTCCATGATGGGGAAAGGTTTAATTTCAAAGGTTTACACCTCAATTTCTAGTCATACAGTAATTTCTTTGGACAAAATTAAAACAGATTGGGAACATGAACTGGGCAGGGTTATAGATGATGAACTGTGGGAGGAGGCCCTAATGAGAGTGAATGACAGTACATCATGTGCTAGGCTGAACCTAATACAATTTAAAGTGGTGCACCGTATTTATTTTACTAATCTTAAACTTTCTAAAATATACCCAAGTATCACAGACTCCTGTAACAGATGCCATATGTCCCCAGCAAATATGACACACATGTTTTGGTCTTGTCCCCGCCTACAAGGCTACTGGACTGCCATTTTCAAACATCTTGCTGAAGCTTGGAACATAGAGCTGTCACCAGGTGCAGAGATGGCGTTGTTTGGAATTTGTCCAGATCATCATCATATTGGAAGGGGTATGAAGCAGAATCTTGCCTTTATATCTTTATTAGCAAGAAGAAAGATACTACTGGAGTGGAAATCACCACTGGCCCCTAAAGAATCTGTATGGCTTAAAGACCTCATGATGTACCTAAATTTGGAGAAAATTTAATTTAATCTGAGAGGATCACCGGGAAAATTTGACCAGATTTGGAGCCCTATGATTGAATATATAACTAAATTAAAGACGTTACAGGACAGATAAAACAAACACCGCCATCGACACATTGACAAGCTCTAGGTTAGTATGCTAAAGGAATAAAATAATAGATTCCTACTTTTCTTTTTTGTATACACTCCATATGTACCATGGGGAGGGTTAGCGAGGGAAATCATAATACATATGAACTGATTATTCTTTATTTTTTTTTAGTTAAATGTATGTTTATGTTACATGTTTGAATGTTGTATGTTGTATGTGGGATGGGGGGGGGGGGGGTTGATGTAAGGGCACAAAAAAAAAAAAAAAACTTTTGACATCCTATGGCAACCGTATTCTCATGTATGTGCTGGTCAAAAGCAATAAATACATATTTAAAATAAATAAATATGGAAGGCCAAGGCGTGGCAGTCTCTCAATGACCTGAAGAAGATCTGGGGCTCCAACATGGAAAAGATTTATGGAGACTGCCCTGCCCTCTACGGCTGTGTGAGGCTGTGAGACCCTCACCCCCAACCTCGAGTAGTCCCTCAACGGCTGCTACACCCACTTGTTGAGAAGTCTCTGAAGGTCTGCTACACCCACACGTTGCGTGTGTTACTTGGTGTCTCTTGGTGGGAGCATGTTAACCACCAGTCCTGTATGGCAAACTCCCAAAGGTTGCTGACATGTTAGCAACATGCAGAATGCAGCAGGTCATTGTCAGAACTCAGAGGCAAGAAGAGGTAGGCGGAACCTGGCATGTCAGGATACTGAAACAGGACTTGTATTGTGTTCATTAAGGACAGGATTTAGAAAATAGCTTCTGACTAGAAACCCATATGCAATGTGCATCTATTAAATGTAACAATGTCTTTTAGTATTGTCCCTGTCCCCCAAAAAACGAAACACTATTTAGTTACTAGAAGACATTTTTATTTGTACTGTTCTGAACACCAGGGCCCTATTCCTCGAAAGGTGAATTAAATAAGCCTGGCCTTAAGTCAAATCCAGGCTTGACAAAGTCGGGTCCGTATAGCCTGGTTTATTCGGTTCCATGAACGCCAAGCCAGGCTGAAAAGGAGCGACTTTGTCGAGCTAGGCCTTGTCAAGCCAGGCTGTGTCGAGCCAGGATAATGAAGCCAGGCTTCACATATTCCTATAAAAGACCATGAAAGTCGATAGCAGAATCCTTGAACTTGAACAATCATGAAGCCCAAAACCAGAGCGGCGTTCTTCTCTGTGGCTGAATAGCAGCACTGCAGCAGCTCATGAAATCATACAAGGAAGTAAAATGTATAAAGCAAGAAAGGAAACGAAATGACCATAAAACATTTTTTTCTGTGATTTTATTTATTTTATATTTAATTATAAGATATACTATATTTAATAAATACCCTTTGTTTTGCCGTTTTCAAAAAAGTTTTTTCACAGAATCAAACGTTTTATGATGATTCACCAGGACCCTGGATCGCTTGATTCTAGGCTTAAATTAATTGATATAAATATTTTTGGAAATGTCAATGGGAAAAATGCATTGAGCATTTTGCAGTGGAACCCGGAAGGGGCGGGAACTGCGATGCTCTATTACAGGCAAATCGGCAGTATATAGAATGGGAGGGGCGAGTTTTTTTTTAGTTTGTCATTTGTTTTCCGAGGCAACAACGGGGGAAATAGCAAAACGCTCGCCCCAAAACACAGTCGCCCCGGGGCAAATCCGGCGGTATTACAGGCAAATCGGCAGTATATAGAATGGGGGGCGAGTGTGTTTTGGGGCGAGTTTTTTTTTAGTGTGTCATTTGTTTTTCCCAGGCACACTTGTCCGCCCAGGCCAATACTTATGGAATACTTTCATTGCCGTAAGCAAGGAAATACTTCGTTTTGTTGTTACTTTTGGGTAAATGTATTTATGTATTTATTAAGTAGCCGTGTAATAAGCGGGATAATGGTGGTTAATCGCCCGGGAGGGCTTTAAATCTCAATAATACCTCCCCATGCATTATCCCTTGCATACTTTTGCGAGCGAAGACCGCTGATTTCAATGGCCGCCGCTTCGTGTTGTTTCGGCTGTGGCCGTCGGTGTTCGGTTGTGCTGACGGTAAACGGTGCGAAGGTGTTTCCCCGTCCGGTGTGGTTGTAATGTGGTGAGTACAATTAATTATGTTGCAAGGTGGAAAATGTGTGGTGAGCAATGAGAAGTACCCTACGCCACCCGTAAATTCAGCGCGCACGTTGTGGCTGGTGTTGTGGTGACATTACATTTGTAGTTGTTGTGTTTAGTCGAAATCAATGCTGTGGGTATGGCGTCAGCGGCGAGAGGTTGAAATGCATGGAGTGGGTGTGGCGTCAGCGGCGGAAGTAGCTTTCTCCTTTATATAGAGGATGGTCACACACTATTTCAGTAATATAATTAATTTGATTATATCTTATTATATTTCTTTCATTTTATTTGAATGCAGGGTCATTAAAATGAGTCCATATACAAACACATGTTTTGAATTAACTGTGGAAAAACTTGAAGAACAAGGCATTGGATTAAGTAAGCTTGGCTGTTAGCCTGCTCCTGACCAGGCTAACTTCACAGCTAAATTGCCATGGTAACTAAGGTAGGCTTGCTTCAATTCGCTTTCATGGAATCGGATCATGGCTAAACTTAGCCAGGGTGAACTGGCTAAACTAATCTTCAAGATAATTCAGCTTTCATGGAACCGATTCAGCCCTAATCCTGGCTAAATTAAGCCAGGATAGGGGTTAAAGCCAGGCTTTAGCTCTAATTCACCTTTCGAGGAATAGGGCCCAGGTTAACTAGAAATATTCACACAGAAAAATATGTTGCTGCTACTGTATATCAATAGTGATGCTGCACATGAGCCAATATTATGCTATTATCTATTTGGAAGTAATAATGCAAGCAAGGCTGATTAACCATGAGGGCCTAGTGGGGGCCTCCTCTGAGCCGTTGCTAATGAGATCTTCAGTGTTTGTCCAGCATGAGAAAGCTCCTTGTTCAAATCACAGCCATTGACTCAACAAAAACATCAAAATGGCCACCCGTGGCGTTCTGGGATTCAATAGTTGGTTTTGAGACAGGGAGAGCAGCGGACTTCCCACTGAGTAATGTGGATAATTAGCCATCTACTGGGGCTCCCTCAAACCTTGCCGTCTGTGGCATGCTGATAACATTGACATGTCCTCTTCTCTCTGATTGGCTCTCACAGAGTAAGGCTGGATGTCACACAACAGGAGAGGGGGGAAGGAGACTGTAGGGAAGAAGGGACAGAGGAGAGGACAGGAAGACATTGACGAATGAAGAGAACAGTTGACCTTCGCTCATTATAAGAGCAGCCTTCCATAATCGATGAGCTCTGAGAACCTCCAGTCGGCCGAACTGTGACCTGCTTTTAACATAAAGGCTTTGAAGATCAGTACAACACTCATGCATCACAATTTTAAGTTCATTTTTTAGGTCAGACATTTCATGTTGAAAAAGATCTGTGATATTCTTGCTCTCCCACTGCATATCCAATTGATTGAATTTTGTCAATAGCTGTCTGTTACTGTTTCCTGGTAATCACTGAATCAGTTTTATTTTTTAGCAGGAAGTTGACTTGGTGTTTAGTTTTTATGTAGCCACAGTTTACATAGACAGAAACCAGATTTCACATAATTGGTTATTTGTTATTTCTGACATCTCTGTTGGAGACTGTTCTGTATACATTTTAAGAAATGATGAATGAAAATGAATACCCATACCATACCCATATACACGACGTCGTCGTCGTCGTCATCATCATCAGTTTTTTGCTGTGACGTTTGAATCTGCTTGTAACCTAACCGCCCCTTGGAAATGAATCTTCCACACCAAAGTTCCAGACTAATATCTACACAGTCAGTGAGTCCTTGGTAATGTGCACACCAATATACTTGCTGCTCACCCTCTCCACTGGTGTCCAGATGACAAAAGGGGCATGTAAGATTTCTGCTGTTGTGTACAGAAGTCCACAATCATCTCCTTGGTCTTTCCGACGTTCAAGAATAGACTGTTTATCTGGCACCACTGCAACAGTTCAGTTCCGCCACCTCCTCCAGATAGGCCTCCTTGTCGTCGTTTGAGATCAGGCCCACCACACCTGTGTTGTCAGCAAACTTCACAATGGTGTTGGAGCTGTTTCTAGCCACACAGTCGTGGGTGTATACAGAGTCCGGCAGAGGACTCGGTAACCCTGGGGGGCTCCAGCATTGAGGGTGAGGTTTTTAAAGTTGTGACTGCCCACCCTGACCACTTGGGGCCTGGCAGACAAGAAGTCCAGAACTTCTTGCTAACCCAATGTACAGTATATCACCTCTGGCTAGTTTTTTGATGAAGAAGAATGAGTATTTGTTCCTGCAAACACTACAATACATTTATTTATCTCCCTTGGCTTAGTGTTGACAGTTTCTTGTTCTCACCAAAGAGGGAGACATCTTGGGATTCTGTTGACGTTGATACCATAACAAACTAAGTCTGTAGAGGAATGTGCTATACTGTTCTCCACTCTGGGAACCGATACTATTGGACCATGTCTAAAGTAATTGTCTAATTAGACAAGAAAGAAACATACATGTATAACGTACACTGGAAAGTACCTTACATTTGACTGTCAGTCCCACAGCATGACATAAACCAGCACCCAAAAACGTGCTAAAAACAGCAGATGCTTGTATATGGGTGGCATGCACCAGGGAGATTATATATTCATTAAACCACAAGGCTAACATCTGCTGCAGGGTCCACTGAGTTCACTATCCCCACCACTACCTCTCCTCACACGACAGTACTGTGGAGCAGTGGAATTGAATCAACTTGGCCCTTAGCAAGCCTTCTCTGCATACAGAGGACAATAATTTAAATTAACTTTTTCTATTCGCTGGTTTGGGACCTCAAAATGTAAAATGGGTTTCACTAGCAAAAAAGACACTGTTTTACCTTTTTTTTAAATTATTTTTTCCAGTTTATCTGACACATTGACTGGAACAACACACACCACAGCATAATTCACCAGAATGCACTTTTATTCATTCATTATTTTATCCTACTATAAATATGCGTGTGTGTGTGTACGTGCATGCGTGCGTGTCAGCATCTGTAGTTCACGTACAGCTTTCCTACTGTCTGTCTCTCCTATATTGTCTCCCTCAGCTTTCCTACTGTCTGTCTCTCCTACACTGTCTCCAGCATTCAATTAAAAATAAATAACTGAAAGAAAAAAGTGCTGAATCAAGAGTCGAGAGGATGTAGCATTGTTTCATGCAACTGAATAGTAATTGATCCCAAACGGGAACAGTTCAGGGAACACATTCAGCCCTTACTCATCGGGGAATCGTACAGCAAGTGCAACAGGGTCACAAGAGCCTTTGTCTGGCACAAGCCGGCCTTTATGAAACAAAACAACCTCCTTAGAGTATTGCTAATCATTAATGAGGCGGATACGTTTGCTGGAGAGCAGAGAGAGGCTATGAAGCAGTTTTTCTGGCCAAGCAGGAACAAAGGAGGAACAGGGAAGCTGTACAGAGGAGCAGTAGTATCTGTAAATTGCAGTGCAGTATGAAACAACCTGGGCTAGGTTCAACTTCAAGCTATTACGAGCTGCCAAAAAGCCCAAACTCCTGAACATAAGAAATTCAGCGGAAAGAAATAATTCAAACTCTGACCACCAGCAGTGTTGTTTTTCTCTTTATTCATGTACTTTATTTGGTGGCACCATTTTGTCCCATGGTTTTGAACAGGGGGTAGAACCTATACGATCGTAGATAAGATATATATTTCAAAAGACCCCCAATAAAATGTCAATCCTTGAAAACAAACTAGTAAAAGTACAGTAACATGCACTGCAGGTGCAATCATCTCCTCTTTGGTTGCAAAGTGAATCTTGCGTAAGGTTTTGTAAGATCGGAGTAAAAGGCATAAACCCTTGTCAACAAATGAAATGGTAAATGTTAAACAATGTATGTATACAGTATTATTTATTAACCAATTAAAGCCATATATACTTAGTTGACCGGGGTCCCCTCTGTTCTTTTGTTCCCTAGTCTACACCAAACCTCTTCACCAAAAATAGCTGATCTACAAGCTCACAATGCAAAGCGTTGTGACGCTTTCTAAGCTTGTAGATCTGCTATTTTAATCAAATGTTAAAATAACAAGACCAGGAGACCTGGTTCTGTCAGACCCAGAATGAAGTCCTAGTATGTAACACACCTACAAACCACTTTATAACTGAAAAGCATAAATCAGACAGACTTTTTTTGGCTGGGGCCGGGGGACAAAGTGACCATGCCCATGTATGGAGAAAACAGATACAAAGCCTCATGTAAGCCCGACCCCTTGGGTCTGGCAAAAAAGGGAACCAGGTGACCTGGTACTGCCAGACCCCTAGTGGTTGAAATATGAATGGCCGGGCTTCGCACGACGTGTGTCCCTTCTATGCCCATGTATGGACAGACATTTTTGGGGGACAGATTTTTTTTTGGCTGGGGCCGGATGACAAAGTGACAGACTTTTTTTTGGCTGGGGCCGGAGGACAAAGTGACCATGCCCATGTATGGACGAAACAGGTAGGCTACAAAGCCTCATGTAAGCCCGACCCCTTGGGTCTGGCAAAAAAAATGAGAGAGAGAGAGAGAGAGAGAGAGAGAGAGAGAGAGAGAGAGAGAGAGAGAGAGAGAGAGAGAGAGAGAGAGAGAGAGAGAGAGAGAGAGAGAGAGAGAGAGAGAGAGAGAGAGAAGAGAATCTTAGGCTTTATTGAGACTGCAGGCAAATCCAATTTATTCTCAAATTTGCAAGTTATCAAATCTAATTTGTGTATTCAGACATTCATCGACCTATTCATCGACATTCATCGACCTACCCCCCCCCCCCCCCCCTATCGGGGGGGGGGGGGGGGGGGATGTCACGCCCCCTTTAAAGTGTTTCTGTGTTGGACACTCTTGACATGCAGAGCACAGGATGTTCAAGATAACGGTCTGTTTCCTCAAATAAACAGTGAAAAGGAGTTTGCTGTGTCTCTGCATTTCTCAGCCAATTGACAAATGTAAAGTCAGCCAGGTTTCTTTGGAGCTCCATGCTTAGTATCCACCACAGATATAGCTGTAGATAGATGTATTTGCAAAGATAGTGGGTTTTACTGTCAGTAAAATGCAGCATAGAGAGGCCTAGTAGTCTACCACAAATCTGACTGTATGTATCCAAACTTTGCTATTTAATGCTCATTGCACCTCCATATCTACAGTGAGATAAGCACTCACTAATTGGCTGTTTCTGCTTGCATGGATAAATGCCGCAGACCGCCTGCTACCTCCGGCTCCACCGATAATAATGAGCTAATAAAGATAAGGATCTTGGAAAATTGCATATTGGGGACAGTCATATCTTGGGCGGCGGCGGTCATGCGTTGTACAAGGCTCTGTTGTAAAGTAATCACGGAGATGCTAATCAGTTGTTTCTGCCGTTTCTGTGGTTTTCTGAAAATGAAGGCTTTTTGGACCATAATTCAGGACCTCGGGCTCTGTAGTACGATGTGCTGAGATGTTAACTGCTGAGATAACACCCATTATTGTTATTCCTTTTCATTCTGAAAATCATCAATTCAATGGCCCTGGCAGTAGCTGCAAACCCTGTTATCTGATGGAATTCTATTCCATGATAGTCTTCTGTGAGTTACACACTTCTACAAGTTGGCTTGATAGATTTATGTTTTTTACATTTAAAGAGCAGAGTGAGATTCTGCCTTTTCACACGAGTTACAAACTGGGTTTGAACTTGTGATGTCTTAGTACATCTGTGCCTGTGTTAGTACAGTACTAACTGCCTGAATTAACTTTATGCTTTATAGGCATCGCAGTAAGAAAGAGAAAAACAATGATTTATGCATTTATGGATACAAGGATATTTAACCCATTGACTGCCAATCGCGTAGATCTACGCGAACCTATTTAAAGCCGCCACGTGCCAGTCGCGTAGATCTACGCGAACTGTTTTTTATTTTTTTTATTTTTTTTGACACAAAGACCAAGGAGATATAATTTTTCGAAGATCTAGACTCCTATCCACTTCCTTGTTAACTTAAAACTTAAAAATTATGTATCTCGGCTCCTGAGTACTTTTTTTTTTTCAATGAAAAATCTCTGGCAGTGGGCAAACGCGGCCAGAAATAATTCAGGCAGTTAATAATAAATAAATATCTCTCTAGTATTGTCTGTAATTAAATAATCATATATTTGACTTGTATTTGATTTCAGAGCAGGAACTGACTTTGGTTGTTAGCTTACCTTGCCTCAGGCCAATACATTTTAATAATATGTGCAACGAGCAATGCTTCTTTCTTTTTTAACTACAGACCTTTGAAGAAGTTATCTTTAAAAAAAATTACGTATACATCACTTTCTATAATATCTGTCTTGCGTCTAACACTTGTAATCCGAGATCTATTTAAATGTTAAATGAAAAAAGAAAATACAGTACAAACTTGATCATAAGAAAAGCCCTGGAAGTTTCCTTCCACCCTCAGATGCCATGATTACAGATATTTATTTAATAATAAGATCTGTGAACCATGATATCTTTCTGGACCTATTTTCCTAGCTTTCAATTCACTCTTTTCCTGTCTACTGATCTCATCCAGAGCTCTTGTTTTAATCTAAGGCTATATTTGCCTTGTGAAATAGCTAAACCAGCTGGTGAATGTCCATCAGCGTCTGTGGTCTGTGCATAGTAAATGCCAGTTTCCATGCATTGCACCTGTGCTTTGCTCTATATTTCAATTGTGGACACGAGCCACAATGTATCTTCTGGCACCAATTTTGTCCTTTACAGCTTCTCTTTTTGAATCTCTCCACATTTCAAAGCAGATCAGTTCCACCCAAGGATTGGCATGGTGCTACTATTCTCATTCTGTCTTTCAGCTCTTCTTTCCAGACTGCTTGCTTCTTCTACATTGAGGTAATTACCATTCAGCGCTCTCCTGAAGGCTCCAGCTGTAAAATTCAATCATGAACCAAGCCAGATTTAACTCCCAAATTCCCATATGTTGAAGCAATAAAGACTGTCCATTGATTTAGTGGCAAGATTTTCTCTCTCTTTTTTGAGTTTTGGCTCCATTCCAACAGCCCAGCCATTGGCTTTTACACCTGATTGGAGATGATATTGATAATAGATGGACACTGGAAGAGAATAGTTCCATGGGGAAGTGTGATAAATGCAGATAGTGTTGCAGTCATGGAAATCTGTACTGTTTACGATAGAGAGTAATTATTTGGATGCCATTTAGTGGCTTATTAAGAAAGAAAAAAAAAACCTTCTGCTCAACATTACGTACATTGGCGCCTTTTGGTCGCGGCCTATTGAGGGCCATGTATGTCGGGAACGATGCAAGTCAGGAATACGCAGTCCACACGTTCTGCAATAGGCTACTCATGTTATCTGATATATTCGTTGTACCAGTTGTCAGCACCAGGCACATCACGTTTCTTTTTGCACCACCAATGACTGCAGCTCTCTTCTCTTCTCTGTAACTATACAGTAATGTTCAAGAAAACAGATTTAACCCAGCTCAACTCAACTTCATTGTCACAGCTCTTATTGAAGTTTCAAGAAATATGGATAGAGATAGGGAATGAAAGAAACAGAAAAAAATGATATCAGATATCAACATGGCAGTGTGAAATATAGCAGCGGGATGAGGCAGTAAAAATAGCAGCAGATGTAATGATAGATATGTATAAAGTGTATGCCGTTTAAGGATAAATCAATATATACACAGAAAAACATCCTGGCCTGCCAGGCTGTCCTGATGAGACAGTGGCTCTTGTTCAACAGTATGATGGTCAGTGTTAAATTATCGTACCGGAGGCCTAACATTTTTGTATGTGAAAACTATCAAACACAGCAAAAGAAATAAAGAAAGATAAATCACAGGCATAAATAAAAATAGCGTATCTAATAGTGATGCGCGGGCCGACCCGCCCGCGACCCGCGGGGCGGGTTGAGCCATAGATTTATATATGGGTTCGCGGGGCGGGGCAGGGCGGGGCGGGGCGGGGCGGGGCGGGTCATGAAAAAACCCGACCCGCGCATCACTAGTATTTAATATTTATAAGACAAAACCTCAACACATACACTGCCTTGGAGCAGGCGACTGGAAAGTGGACCAGTGTTTTTAACATATTAATAGTTCAGAAATCTGGTGGTATGGCTTTGGATACATCGGTAGCGCTTGCCTGGCCGTGGCCGCAGTAGCAGCGTGAACAGATTGTGGCTGGGGTGGTGACTTTGATGATTTGCTCAGCCTTGACTACACACCACTTCTTGTAGATTCCATTTAGGGAGGGAAGCTCACCTCCACTATCTTGTGGCACTGGAACATAATTATTAATCATTAATTAAGTGCAAAAATGGGCAAGATATAGTAGCCTAATGCTTCAAATGACAATTTTTTTAATCAGGTCTAACTTTATTTGTAGGAACTTTGGTTCACAGCAGGGGCGCAGCCATGGGTGGGCCTGGGTGGGCCATAACCCTAACCCTAACCCAACCCTAACCCTAACCCTAAAACCTAAATAAAGTAACAAAAAACGCCCCAAAACTCCCAATATCCGCGCAATAACCGCACATTTTCGCGCACGCACGGGTCGGGGACGCGTGCCCACCCGCTCCTGCTCAGGCCCAGCCTATACTAGCGTTCTGGCTGCGCCGCTGGTTCACAGGCAGGCATGCAATGCTCATTTGGTATGTTCTTGCACTCTTTTTCAATGACGTGACGCGCACGTCGCTTAACACCTAACCTCGCGTTACCAGTCTTTCCACCTCGGAGGAAAGCCTGGTATGCGTTACTAAAGACCCATATGATCCAGTCTAGGCCACGCCTACTGAAAAAAAAAATGAAAAAAAAATCCACTTTCCGGATTGTCGCGATCCAGTTTTGCGGTGCCGCTTTGTTTTGGTTCCCCAATCCCTATTTAAATGGAATAGAATTTCCCCGTGGGATAATATGGATAATACAGACGCTAAATAGTCTCCGGATTTAAAAAATATAGCTAAACTACGCGCATCAAGGATTTTATTAGGACGGACCTATTTTGGGGTGAGACGTCTTTCCGGTTTGTCGCGATCCGGTCGCTGATGACGCGGATGACGCGCCCGGTGACGTAGAGTTACTTCCGCTCCCGACCGGATCATATACCCGGAAAGGAATGCTGCCCAGGCTACTTAACACCTGCACTGCAAGTCACACAATGGACAATTGATATGCATCTAGGCTTATTCCTATGTTAATTCGCTAGGTGTGAGTCGGGAGCCTTTGAAAACTTTGTTGAGGTGCGAATTTAAAGTAGTTTTAAATCTATGCGTGTGCCTGCGTGTGCTCCTGGTCAAATAGGTTCCGGCATGGCGTGCAAGGCCGTCCAGTGAGCATTGCACCCCTGTTCACAGGAAAGACCACCTCAATTATATATTTACCAAAATACTGCAGGGGAGACAGGTGAATGTAAGGAAAAGTTAATAATCAAACATTCATCTCACATTAAATGAATATGGGTGATCAAACTGGCAGCTCCGGGACATTGAGCATCAGCGGAGGAGAGTAATTAAGCCCATCAAAGGAAGTGGTTCTTGCTTTGAACCGTATCCAGCTTTAACTAACATTCACTTAACCCACTGTGGTGTCTCAGGTCAGCAGCATTAGCATCATAGCACACAAACAATATAACTTAATTAGGTTGTTTCACTTTGTCAAACTACACATGCTGAAAGACATTGTTTTCACTGACAGTGCTTATTGTAGAAAAAGTCAATTAAAACAGCGTTCAGCTCTAGGTATTTCAGTGAAAACTGGAAGATATGTGAGGTTGGCTTGACCACCAAGATTTCAGCTAAAACGTTGTTGCAGAGGCTGCAACACTTCAAAGCGTAGGCTAATTAGAAACACGGTTGAAATCTTGGCTAGATGCAATGAGAACATATAATCGCTCCTCCCAAAGAAAGTTCCAACAACTACACTACTTAAATAATAAGTACTTCAGAAATAAAGTGTCAGATGATGCAAGTCAAGACGGAAGCGATGAAATGAAGGTGTACTACATTGTTTCATCTGAATCCAACAAGATGACATCACTAGGTCTTTGATCGTCAGGTGGAGAGATCTATCAACTCTGGTTCTTCTGTGTCAGACGACAGAGAGTCCATTTCATCATTTTCAACCTGGCGTCCCTAGTTTGGCCATGTCATAATATGCAAACATTTTCCAATACATTTGATTTTTCATAAACGTGATTTTTCATTAAAAAGTCACGTGTCGCGTTGCATTAGCATTATATTGTAGATACTGTAAATCTGCTATTTTCGCTCATTTTGCACCTCACCGTAATGCAGCAAAGTATTCAATGGGGAAGTGGTTAATAATATCTGTATAATTGTGATAATGTTTCTAGTGTCCTTTTCAAAGACGTTATAAATCTGAAGTCTTATTAACATAATGATTATTCTCCATTGTGTTCCACATAAAGGCAACTAACCTGGCAAGTCCCTTTCAAATAATTGTATTTCTCACTCCACTTTGTATTTTCTACATGTTATTGTGTTATTATTCTGTTGCTGATTTTGTGTGTTTGTTATGTAAAGTTATCATCATAATTATTATGAATATTATGTTGCTGTTGATGATGATGATGATCATTATTATAATAATTATTCTTATTGCCCCAGGACCCTCATACCCCAACATTGCCCAATGACCCTCACACCCCAAACATTGACTCCTGTCTTCAAGGTTCATTTAAAGTCAGTTCAGTTCAATGAAATGCATTATTTTCCACTGTTACGACCCTGGGGTCTTTGTAGCCTATTTGGCAATATGAATGCAGGTCTGTGTAACCTTCTTTTCCCTGGTGTGAGGTGATCTGCAGGTGTATGAGCTGAGGGAGTGGCAGAGGTGTGAGTGAGTGAATGAGTGAATGATTGAGAAAGTAGGTGGTGACCAGGAGGTGATTGGTCCCAGGCTGGTGTTGGAGGAGGATAAAAGGCCTGCTCATCTCAACGCCAGGTGTCTTCTCTCTTCTCTTCACTCCCATTGTGGACTGCCAGCAACCACCATCACACATTTATGTTCTCTGTATTATACTCCTGAAGTTATGAGATGATTTAACAGCTGGGTTTCGTTGGGGGGGATCATTATTTTGGGTTCCCTTTTGCTTATGTCTTGAGGAGTAGGAGTTAGGTTACTGATTGTATTCTGGTTTATTAAGTTGGGAAGTTTAGTTAGGGTTGTATTGATTAGTTGTTTAATTTATTCTTTCATAACAATTCACCCACCCTGAAGAAAACAATAAAAAACACATTGTATGGCTGAAGCCCTGCTTGCTGGTGGTTCATTGGGAGGTTTCAAGAGGGGGTTGTAACATCCACGTATTTAATTTCTTTCTCAAAGGTTAAAGGAGAATTTCGCCCTTGGCGTTTTCCTACCTTGATTTTCATGTTAAGTCATGATAAGAGTGGTCCCGGACCCCCAGTTGATAACGAGCTAAGTTCTCCATTTTACCCCCCCACCCCCCCCCAAACCGCAGCTCAGAGCGACCGTTTTTAGATCTAGGCTAAATCTGCTTATTTCCGTCGCTCAAAAATAGTTTTTTTCTTGTGATACTTCTGCCCGCAATTCTGGAGCCTGGGGGGTGGAAGTATCGCAAGACGAGACTTCGAACGTGATTTCAGTAAAACTGATCTGTAAACAACAATGGCGGCGCACACAGAGCTATGAGACTACATGGACATCAGACGGACCACACACTACAGACATATACAAGAAAAAAATATTTTTGAGCGACAGAAATAAGCGGATTTAGCTTAGCTCTAAAGACGGCCCTTCTGAGCTGCGGTTTGGGGGGTCCGCGAAATGGAGAACTTAGCTTGTTATCAACTGGGGGTCGGGGACCACTCTCACCATGACCTAACAACATGAAATCAAGGTAGGAAAACGCCAAGGGCGTATCTCCTTTAACTAGGTAACTTTGAGCCTCCTGGAGCTCTTAATTGATCCCTTTGAACTTCAAAGGGGTTGTGCATTGAGTTGATTGATTGGGCCATAAAAGTGTCAAACTCGTTCTGCGCTCGTTAGTGCTCTCTCTAATCAATGAATGCATTGAAGACAGCCATCCCTTTGATACCTGTCAGAGAGGGGAGGGGGAGTGTGTGCATGTGTACACACAGATCTGCGATCTTATCTAGTGTGCTTTTAATTCCTTTGATTAATTTAAAAACAAAAACAAAGCAAAACAAAAATCCTGTGGCTGTCACCACACATCAGTCATTAAATGATTCCCATATAGACAAAACAGGTATCAGGTGGCAGATTTGGTAAAGCCAAACAACAGTGGCCAATCTTCATTTAAAACAACTGTCATGGTTGCTGTCTCTGCCCCTGTCTCCGATCCTGAAGCACTTATAATGAAGAGACATCTCACCAGTTATACAGGAAAGATACAGGCACCAGGCTAATCACTGTCAAAACACAGGTCCTCATGCATTGGATGCGCATAGAAAGTGAGCGATGAAGTCAGTAGGGAATTCATTACGGTATCAATTTCATTGTAAATCTTTCTACTAATTGACTGGTAAACATACGCAAAGTTTGAAAATAAAGTTGAAGAAAAATGGTGCCTATGATTTCAAAAATAATAATATTCATAATAAATTGTATTTGTATTGCACTTTTCATTCACAGGGAATCTCAGAGTGCTACATAGTTAAAACATAATCAATAAGGTTAAAAGCAGATATTTAACCGTTCAAACCGGGGTCCCCCAGGGGTCTATCCTTGGCCCCCTCATTCCCCCACTCCTCACCAAATCTCTTTGCCGAAAATAGCCGATCAACAAGCTCACAATACGTTGCGACAGGTTGTCAGCTTGTAGATTGGCTATTGCCACCAAATATTCGACCATTATCACTTAATGTTCGCCTATTATGACATGCCTAGATTAGGGTCCATGTGGTTAAATAGCTCTCTGCCCATTTTTACACAGAAACAAATACTCCAGATTTTACTCTGTAGCAGCTTTGTTATTTATCCTTTGTATCAAATATCACATTGATGTTTTTGAAGGCACTCCACTGGGCAGTGGACAGAGAGAATAGACGACACTCAACAGACTGGAACCCAGAACGTTGTGATTATAATGGTTAGCTTGCAAATTGGTTTAGCAGCCTGGGAGCCCTGTTAATGAGCAGGTGTAGAGTGGTATGGAGAGATATCTCCATTAACTCTTACTGTACTCACAGCCAATGTGTCTCAAAGGAGCTCCTAAGGTGGTTTAAGCAAAAAGCAGCCAGTCAGTTTGTGCTTATTAATAGAGATATAGTATTGAGGACTTTTGCCCCTCAATAAGCTAATAACCAGAGTGTCACACTGAGCCAGGAACAGATAGTCAAAATAACATGAATAACAAGTGACGGGAAGGTACCTTAATATGAAGGGATTTGGGTTAACCCCCCTTAATCAATTTAATCAATGACTTCGATCAGATCCTTTTTTTAGTTCTTGCAGTAAAAACGTTAAATGTATTTGTTACGGTCATGGTAGTGGTCATTTTAAAATATGTGAACATTTTCAGGTGTACAGAACAGACTGAGACCTGGTTCTTTGTGTGTTTTTAAAGAGAAGTGATTTATAGAAATACCTTGTTCTGAAACTCAGAGAAGACCAACAGTGTTTTTTCTTTGGCAATCTCTCTCTCTCTCTCTCTCTCTCTCTCTCTCTCTCTCTCTCTCTCTCTCTCAGCTGCATAGCTTTCATTGTGGGTTTCAAGGGTGGGTTTGTACAGACAAACAACAGAGTGCAACATTTCTCCTCTGCAAGTTTGTTGCTGTTTGTTGCTGCAGAGCTTCTCTGTATGTTTAAATTAATCCAATGTTGCATCTCAGGCAAGTCAAATAAAAAGCAACAGTTATGTATGGAGGAGTAACTAACTAGTAAAGGTTTATGTATCTGGTTTGCAGGGCAGTGCATCTGATGTAGGCAGCAATTTGCATTTATCATAAACACTTGCATTTATCGCAAACTAGGCCGATGCCCGTTGGGAACGATGCCAGTTGGGAACGTATGCCCCTGTGATTATGCAATTCCCGTTGCACTCAGTCGACTCCCTTCAATCAGAGTATCTCTTGTACCCATTTTTGGATTGCTAACATAATTAAATCTATAATCACTTCAACTGATGCTGCATCTCTGTTGTGTTGTGTGAGCATAAAACTACAGTCAGTGAGGACTTTCAGCATCACAGACAGCTCCACCCTATGCTGTGGGAGCATAGACTGTACAAAATATGGACGAAGGGAACAGTGACGTCACCCATTGGTTTCTACAGACCCGCCAATTTTAATTCAAATCCACCATCTTGGAATTTCCAGTCCCGAAAAGCAACCGGAAACAATTGGCTGGAAGGGCAGTGAGGGCGGGTCTTCATTCAGGCGAGCCAGAAGAAGCCCTACAACCATCACTTACTTACTTACTCCTCTTCATCCGCTATGGGACGTATGGCTTCAATGAGCGCTCTCTATTGCATTCAGTCCCTGGCAGCATGTTGCGCCTCTCCCCATGACAGGTTCATCTGTTCCAGCTCTTGTGTCACAGTTCTGCACCAGGTGGTTTTGGGCCTCCCAGGTTTTTTTTGCCTAGTGGTGTCCATCTTAAGGCGTCCTTTGTGATGCGGTCCTGCTCCATCCGCAGCACATCTCCCAGCCATCTCAGGCGTCTCCTTGGTGATGCTCCGGCTCCCTGTTTTTTTGTAAAGAGATTTTATTAGGCCAAAAGATCTGGCATATTCATTGGAGGCATCTGTTGTGGAACACTTCCATTTTTCTCATGTCTGTTTTGACCACTCGCCAGCTCTCGGAACCATACAGCAGAACAGACTTGACATTGCTGTTGTATAGGAGCATCTTGGTTTTAAAGCTGTATGGCTTTGATCTCTAGATGGAACAGAGTTGGGAGAAGGCACCCTGAGCCTTTCTTCAGCCTTGCCTTGCCTTGCCTTCATATCCAGTGGAGCTTCCTTGTCACCTGTGGGAGTAGGGTATGTGTTCAGCACCATGGAGAGTTCCCTGGTTGTGCATACAACTTCTGTCAGTGAGGACTTTCAGCACCACAGACAGCTCCTCCCTATGCCGTGGAAGTAGTTTATGAGTCTGGTTGTGCATAAAACTACTGTCCGTCAGTGAGGACTTTCAGCATCACAGGAAGGACGGACGGACGGACCGACCGACCGACGGACCGTCCAACCAAATTCCCACCTGGCTGAACACGGCCCTCAGCGACACACATGGCAAGTTTGACACACAGACAGACAGAGATTCTGCATATTTATCGAAAAATAAATATCTGTTCAAATTGTATTGGTTATTGGTTATTGTTAACATGTTTATTCATAGATAGATATTCATGATAACGATTACATTGAAATGATCCCAATAAGGGGAACTATCAAATTCAGGATCCAATATAAAAACAATAAAATTAAAACATGTAATATTCCTAAATAACAAGGAGCTCATAGATTGTTTGTGTTTTTGTCCTGTGGTGATAAGATTTGATCCAGTATGTCTTGTCAAGCCTAGTGTAATTACTGTGTTATCTGTTTTCATCTGTTTTACGCTGTTATCTATTATCTGTGACATCTGTAATCCTTGTAGCTGCTAAAGGAAACATGGCAGGACTGTAAACACACACAACTAAAATCTATTAACCTTGTGTGGAGTATTGGAGCTTATTGTTACATTTCAACAACAAGGTATCCACTACTTATGTAAAGAACATTACAGTCTTCAAACCTTGAATCTAAGTGGCCTGCTGTCTCTCTCTATCATTTCTTTGCTGTCTGTGTCCACTGCACAGCCTGTTAAAGAAGAGCTGATTACCAGACATATTTCCTCTGTAGTGATAAAATATTTAACGCATAGTTTAATGGAGGGAAATTAAAATCCATGTAAATCTTTTGGTGCTAAATTGACACGTGGTCCTTGGCTAGGTACTGTAGCATAAATTCTGTTCATGTGAATTCTACATCTCAAAGTTTTATGTTTTACTTTGCATTCATTCCTCGGCATGCCACTGCTTCCGTCCACTCTCAGAAATACCAAGCAAATGGAAGAACAATTATAGTAAAATATGAGGCCATTAGCCGGGAAACAATCACATCACCATGGTAGCATGGCCAGATGCTGTTGTCACCCTGCACTGTATCACATATTTCCTACATGCAGAATGCTTTCATATCTGAGCTGATTGCTACCTAATTCTCTCCTCCCTCCGTCTCAAAAAGACAATGTGCATTAGCAGGTTATTGTGTTGGTTCAGCAGTATGTCGCTTTCGCCCGCTAAAGACCTCATAAAACCCTGAAAGTAGCAAGTGCCAGGTATGCGTTATTAGTCTCCTACCAGGATACACCAGGGTACAAATTGTCATCAGTGGGGGGAAAGGAGCTGAAAGTTAGAGGGGAAGTTTTCCCAAGGTAAACTGGGAGCTCTCTCTGAGGTTTGTTAAGCGAGGTCCAGTCGTGACCTTGTTGTGTTTGTTAGATTTATGTCTCACTTACAGAACTGGAGGACAAGTTTCATATTTGTTGTGGGGAAGTTGACAAATAAACAGTACCTCTCTGCCCTCTGCACAGGGCCGCTGCCGTTTATTGATAGGGCTCCTAAACTCTTTGTCTTCAGGAAGTATTCAGGAAGTAATCCATTAATGAAGGCTGCAACACGGAATGAGCTTGGTTGAGGATTCTGTACCAGCAGCAGGGATATTTATTAGCTGGCAATGTCGTAGATAGAGAAATCCTTAGACCTTCAGGAGTACATGTACTGTAGGACGTTAGAGCATAATGATGAGGGGGAAAAAATTGTTTAAAAAGTATTAGAATGCCTGTAGTTTCCAGTTGATTGTTATGCTTTCAGTATGGAGAAATAAGAAATTCATATTCCATTTCAAATACATCCTTTATATGCAGACCAGCAGGATATGATTCCTATTCATTTCCTATTGCACTACTCCCTATCTATCTCGCTAACCCATTACTTCCTGTCTACAGTCGTGTGATCTTTACACATGTAGCTCATCTCAGTCATCTCACAAGGAAAAAAGCCTGGTTAAAAAAACCCTGTCAGAACGTGTCTATAGGGCAGGACCTCCGTTGTATATACTTGCCCCAGTAACTGTCTTTGTTTTACCATTCACAACATGGTTTTCATGCAGGGGAAATGTAAACATGCAATCTAGCAACATGTTCATCACGCTGTCTACAGTATATGCGGTTAAATATGCGGTTTAGCAACATATTGTTCAATATGCAGACTAGCAATATGCAGTCTAGCAATGTGTTTTGCTAGACGTCTCCCTTCTCGCCCATGGACTCCTGTCTACAATCTTGCAAACTAATACTACACATCTAAAAAAAAAGATTCTCATCCATATAAAGACAGATGAGACTGTCCCAGATCTGCCTGAGGTTTCATAGGGACACTGGGAGAAGTAGCACACCCAAAAATATCCAATCACAGCCTTAGACTGTCATGCCGATAAAACTGTGATTGGTTGGTTTATCTCTGCCACTTTTCTTTAGCAGGAAATCACCCAGTGTGTGACTGGTCATTTCATATCTAAAGGTCAGTTTTGCTGATAAATGTAATGAACACTGGAAGCCTTAGACTATAGATGCAATGCATAGACTATTAATATTTCATCTGTCACACCGCCACAGTGATGGGTTCACACAGTGTACGGCACTCTAGCAGTGAGTGGACATTTTTAAAACATCACTGGTCACGCATGGGTATTCAGAAATATGGAACTCCAAACATTTAAAACTTATTATTGTACTTATCTCTGTTTTGAAAACAGAGATGAAGGAATGAGAAATGACTGCCACGCAAAGCCTCATCATTCTTCCATGCCTACACCACCTTGCCTTAATGATCAAGATTTGTCGGAAGCCATAACAATAAGCTATTGTAATCTTCCTGCCATTCATTAGAATATGAGGGCAGGAAATGGCACAGGGAAATGGGCATTTGACAGATTTAATGAGACTGGCTGCGAACAATGAGCTGGTACCTCACCATGGCAGGACCATTCACACTCACTCAATTTAATGAGGAATTAAATTCAACTGCCAGACAAAGGTGTCGGGGTGAAGAAGTTTGTCACTCCCATCCCGTCTTCATGCATCAATAAAATACTGTAAACATAGTTATTGGAGGGACTGAATAAGAGTCTGTTTTCTCCACACAGTATAAATACAGTGTTATGAGTGTGTTTAAATGAGTTGATCGTGGTCTTTCTGTCAGGGTATTAAGCTGTATCTCTATCTTCTGGTGAGAGTGGAGGAATGGGTTGACGAGGGGCTGGGATGATCATAATTATAGAAAAGCTCCCTTTCCTTCCTTTCATTAATGTTAATTAGTTGTCATACATCACCTCAGACGAGTCATCATGGGATTTCTGTTTTGTTCGTTTAATAAAAGGGCTTTGAAATAGAACTCCAAGCTTAATCTCCGTAGCTCTACAGTCTTTTTTTTTAATAACCTCACAAATTATATTTTCATTAAAAAGTCAGTCGGTGTCGACAGTGAAAATGGCTCTGACAACACTTTGTCCATAACACTCATTAGCTTGTTACTTTTATTAAGAACATTATCCTCCCCGAGAAGACTCCATATAGCCACAGATTTAGAGAGAGAGAGAGAGAGAGAGAGAGAGAGAGAGAGAGAGAGAGAGAGAGAGAGAGAGAGAGAGATTTGGTTTGGTTTGGTTTGCAGGGAGGTAGCTGAGATGGATCGCTATGGTAATTAGAGATGACATTCTCCTCAGTCGGCTTTGAGCATCAACGATCTTCCTCTCCCACACGCTGCTCCTTCCCAGGGGAGGAGGTTAAGAGTCACCAGTGAGATCTACACACTTTGTTCTGCCTCTTCCTCGATGAAGAGGATGGTTTCTGACAGCTGCAATGACTGCTGTGTGGTGTGGCCACCCTGGCTGTCACCAGCAGGGATATGAGAGGGAGTGATGGTCAGAGAAAGAGAGAGAGAGAGAGAGAGAGAGAGAGAGAGAGAGAGAGAGAGAGAGTGAAAGAGTGTGTGTGTGAGAGAGAAAGTAGAGGAGGGTCAGTAGGAGGGTGTCGAGTTGCTGGTGGTCCACGACCAGCCCAGTCCACACCAGTGATTTGCAAGTTAACGCAACGAGTTGCAACTTGAAACCAGTTGCAGCGATTTGAATGGACCCGTTGCAGGAAAATGCAGTTTTGGGATTCTGTTGCAAGTAGTTGCAGTTGCAACTTGTTGCGTTGCGAATCATTGGTGTCGACTGGGCTTAGTTAGACTCCTCACACACTGAGAGAATCTTGACGGAGGCAGTAAAGGCGTACAGCTGTACAACAGAAAATAACAAAATGGATTTTTCTTTCCTGTTTAAAAAAATAAATGCTCCAATCAAAGACATATTCTGTCACCGTCTGAACAGGAAGTCACTGAAAATGATGTACGTATCAAACATCTGTCATCTGCCAAAGCAACGTGCCACAAGCGATAACACTGGCCCCATACCAAGTTAGTCATTAATCACAAGGGTTGTGAAGATCAGAGTGATGTCAATGACATTTTAATCCATCTCGATTATATGGTGCTACATGTTGAACCATTTGTCATCCATCATCACTCACATCAACTTGTATATTGGAGATAAGAGTGAAAGGTGGGCAATCCAGGTGTCTGTTTTACTATTTGTGAACCAGGAGACACTGGAGCACAGGATACTATTAGAATTAGCCTCTCCAAACATTCCCTTAGTAAGGCAACTGACTTCAAGGTCAGAGTTGACGATAATGTAATCGCAAGTACAACTTGATAACAAGCTGACAGGTGAAAAAATGGCATCAAAAGTGATCAAGAAAGATTTTTGATCTCTAGACTCTAAAGACTCTAGCTGGAGCCCTCATTCAATGCCATTTTGACTATGCTTGCACCTCTGGTTCTCCAACCCCTCAATGGCACTAAAAACAAAGCTTCAGACTTCCCAAAACAAACTGATTCGACTACCACTCAGCCTAAACCCCATGACCACTTATAAATTCAGCAGACTTTTTTTAGTTTGGGATGGCTCAGGGTAGAAGACAGCAAATATCGATGGGACTGGTATATAAGATACTAAAAGAGACCGTGCCCTCATACCTGTCTAACTACTTCAAAAAAGTGACACCCACAGCCACAACACCAGAAAGAACGACCACGATCTGGAATGCCCTGACACCATCCAAAGGATGTGCATCACTGTTTTCTTTCTAAATTGGCAATTTTTCAGAAAATTGTTCAGAAGGGTAGCTAGTTTTATTTCCCTATGAAAGGGTTGATTGACCTTGGGAAGAGTGGGAGGGGGGAGGTAGGAGGAAGGGGGGGGGGGGGGGACCGGCACTGAACAAATGGTATAAAGAGAATTGACTGAATTGACTGGACTATGACGTCAAAGCCAAACCACAAAAAATCCACTGAATGTTCAAAGTTCAGTTTTTTGGGGTGTAATTGAGGTCATAAAGCACAACAAAACAGAAAAAAGAAAAAAAGAAAGAAAATTAATGTCATGAAACCTTTAAACACTTAATTCATGTGTGCTCTGTATTTTTAACTGCTTGAATGTGTGATTATAATTTGTGATTGATTATAATTTGCACAATCTTGAAAATATTGTACATGATATACAAACATGATAAAGGGTTTGTTCAACATCAACTTTCTCTTTACTGATCACACAAAAGGAAACGACAATAGAAAATGTGGGCTTATGAATTGCTCACTGAGGAGAAAATAACAAAAATATTCATTTTAACAACAGAAGACTTGAGCGTGTAATGGATTTCTTACAGTTGAGGGAGTATTGCCATAATCCCTTGTTGTAGAATAGAATAGAATAGAATAGAATAGAATAGAATAGATCTTTATTGTATACCAGGGTGGGCAAATTATCTTCGGCTCTCCAAACACAAAAAACAACAGCCTAAATAGCAGACAACCAAATCTGAACCTACAGGTTCAGAGCGAGTTCTGAAAACTGTCTCAGCAGAGCAGGGTAAGTGAGGCATTGTTATCATACTGTAGCTGTGACAAATCAGTCACTTACTTGCTCAATGATTCTCTGTACACTGTGCTTATAGTGTAGCTGCTGATAAGCTGTTTGTAGGGAATCAAGCAAGACTGTAATAGTGGAGTTACAGATTGTTTTGAAACACCGATCTCTGTGTGTAGTTGCTATTTAAACAAATGAATTAAGTGATTTAAAATGAACGCGGGGTTCGGGCCGCTACCACGTCGCACGGACGATCCGACCAATATGTCTGAGTTGTAGTGACGGGGGCTTTGTCAGGTTAGGCCTACCCGTCTGCCTGTGTCCCTTTTGTGCCCATATATGGAGATCCCTGTATGTGTCTGTCTAGCCTCGATCTCCAGGCTTTTATTGCTTAGTTTTGCTAAAAAATAAAAGCCTGGCCCAACTATAGCCTGTACTGGGTATGAGGAAGTGTTTCATTTCCCAACCAACCAGAGTGCAGTGGGCGTCGCTCGTAATGTTGTGTTAACGGGGCGGGGGTTGACGGACAGATCGGTGAACCAATGGGATCAGGCGCCGTCTCTCGCCGGCTCTATACACACGCCCCTTTATACACGAAATCAGGAGGGTTGCAGCAGGCTAGTGTCTGTCTACCTGTGTCCCTTTTATCCCCACATATAGATATCTCTGTATATGTTAAACCTTGTCCCTTTTATGCCTATATATGAATATCCCTGATGTCATCAGTAAATGCCCATATATTGGTATGCCCATATATGGG
This sequence comes from Gymnoscopelus braueri, assembly GCF_963280865.1. NCBI lineage: Eukaryota > Metazoa > Chordata > Actinopteri > Myctophiformes > Myctophidae > Gymnoscopelus > Gymnoscopelus braueri. The sequence continues at coordinate 13,509,629 of NC_137622.1, read as the reverse complement.
CATATCAGTTGCATCGGTGGCTCTGGACAACTGGATTTCTATGTGTGCCTATATATGGACATTTTGGTAGGATCAGCAGTTTTGGACGACCGCATATACAAAGTACTCAACGGCGGGCACTGAACTCCCTTGAGTCCTTGCCGCTGCGTGCGCCGAGTTTGAGTTCAGTCGGTCCCATATATATGCACATGACCATACTGTATATGGGCATAGTGGTGGGATCCGTGGCTCTGGACAACTGGATCTCCATATATGCCTATATGGGAATATCAGGTTTGTTTATGGTTATGTCTGAGTCATTAGTGACATGCCTATATATGGGCGTATCAGGTTTGTTTATGGTTAAGTCTGAGTCAGAGTGACGTGGCTGCGCTCCGCCTGACCGCAGGCCCGCCCGCCCTCCCATTTGCCAATTTTAATTTAGGATTAACATTTTAGTTTTTCTCCATGCATACAAACCAAGCAGATGTGGATGGCACAGTAAGTGGAATTAAAAAGTGAATAACTCTGGTAGAATGCCCTCTAAAGAAAGCAAAGCTCATGGTTGCTTATTTACTGAAGGACGACTGAGCTGTTTTACTGATCACCCTCTCTGAGCTGTGTGTGTGTGTGTGTGTGTGTGTGTGTGTGTGTGTGTGTGTGTGTGTGTGTGTGTGTGTGTGTGTGTGTGTGTGTGTGTGTGTGTGTGTGTGTGTGTGTGTGTGTGTGTGTGTGTGTGTGTGTGTGTGTGTGTGTACTCATGGTTTAGTAAAGCAGAGTCTGTAATCACATCCGTCTACATTCACTGAATAATTTAAGATCCTCTTCCTCTATTGTTTTTGTATCCTCTGCCCTTTGCAACAATTGTTCTTGTTTTATTTTCTATAAAGAACGTTGTCTAACAAACTTGTATAGTAACAGTACATCATTACATCAATTGTTGCATTGAGTGTATTCTTGGGAGTTACTGTCATCCAAATTGGATAAAAAACAACATGTATTAATGTACAGTAGTAATATGTTTTCTGTGAAAATCATAGATGCTTGTTGGAAACAGAATATTCATTTGTTGAAGTAAAAACCTTTAAAAGCACAGAGTTGAATAAGTAGGGCAGAGTCTAAAAATAATTTAAATATACTTTATTAACTAATACCTACTCAATGCTTGCTTCATTATTTGTTTTACTTGGAGGATATGGCTCAATGTTGAATTAACTTGAAACTTTGAGAGTACTTAATGCTATACTTCTCGTGTGTGTGTGTGTGTGTGTGTGTGTGTGTACTCATGGTTTAGTAAAGCAGAGTCTGTAATCACATCCGTCTACATTCACTGAATAATTTAAGATCCTCTTCCTCTATTGTTTTTGTATCCTCTGTCCTTTGCAACAATTGTTCTTGTTTTATTTTCTATAAAGAACGTTGTCTAACAAACTTGTATAGTAACAGTACATCATTACATCAATTGTTGCATTGAGTGTATTCTTGGGAGTTACTGTCATCCAAATTGGATAAAAAACAACATGTATTAATGTACAGTAGTAATATGTTTTCTGTGAAAATCATAGATGCTTGTTGGAAACAGAATATTCATTTGTTGAAGTAAAAACCTTTAAAAGCACAGAGTTGAATAAGTAGGGCAGAGTCTAAAAATAATTTAAATATACTTTATTAACTAATACCTACTCAATGCTTGCTTCATTATTTGTTTTACTTGGAGGATATGGCTCAATGTTGAATTAACTTGAAACTTTGAGAGTACTTAATGCTATACTTCTCGGGGAACATTAAACCAAAGATTTTAGTACAAATATATAAATGATATAAAAAATAACAATCATGTGATGCCTACAACTGGCTGCCTCACTAATCCCGTTTTAATGATATCTCCAATGCAAATAACTAAATAATGGAATTAGTGCTTTCATTTCATCATTTCATTTTTATTCATTTCATTTGTGGTTTTACATGATTACATTAATTTCCTCCCCCCCCCCCTTTTTTTTTTTTTACATATTCCACAAATGAAAAGGAGCAAGAAAAAGATAAATCTTATTATACCTGCCCCTATCTACAATAGCTTTGTGTGCCACTAAATGATTAATGTCCCATCTCTGAACATTTTGCATTTTGGAGCAACTGTTCCAGAACTACACGCTCCATTAAAACACTGAGTGAAAAGTATAAGGAAAGAAAATACACCCATGACAAAAAGTACCATCAGTGAATTACTTCTCTGTATATGAGAGAATTCCCAACACAACTCAGCAAATATGGAGCGTGATTTGGAGCAGGCTGAGGAATGATATATCAGACACTCAGAGACCGCCACATAGATGGGTTTCCGCGCGACGTCATCACAGAGCAGAGTGCTCAATCTGCGCATGCGCGGGGGAGAACGAACCGGAAGCGCCATTCACTCTATTGTTATTTTCGGGATTTAGATAGGCATAATGCTGCTATTATAGGCATAATAGGCATAATGCTGCTATTATATACAAACAGATCCAACTTCCGACAAATCATTTTTATTGAGTAAAGAAGATATTACAAACTGCATCATTTAATCTACTTTCATTAAACCTGGTGAAGACCATTTATTTTATGGGTAATAGGGTATAGGATATTTTTAGGGTAATAGCGCCCTCTACAGGCTCATCCCGCCACTGCGCGCGCATCATCCTCTCATGTTTACAAACAGGAAACCCATCTATTGCCCTAATGAAATGATACAATGGTGGTAAATATGTTTTGTAGCCGCAATCCTCTTCATCAAGCTTACAAAGCCATTAGATCTATTCATCTTCTCTTTCCAGAGGGGAAAGAAATACATTCACTTTCCAGGATATCATATTTTGTCTTTCAAGCCACAGAATAAATAAATAACAGTAATCAATAACACCATCTCTATATTATTTGTTGTTTTATACCCTCCCCCCTCAGTAGGAAAACAATGTTTGTGGTTTCTATGTGGACGGCGTAGTGGATGCAAAGTGCTTTTCATTCTGCTTTCATGAGTTTTCCTACAGTGTTCTTCTACTGGCTCTTTCAGCCACAAAGCAGCCATCACACCTTGTCAGTATCTGGGGTTTGAAGCTCAGCTCCCAGCTCTCTGCTCCAGCCCCCTAATGTATCACCATGCTGTCACTCTGTAACCAAAAGGCTTTCATTTCACCCGTGTCTCAACCCTCCATTTTTATTTCTTCCCCAGGAATATTTTCTGCTGCCTATAGGAGCTTTATTGCACTGCTTTCCTCTCTTCTGTGGCTGAATTAAGTAGAGACACATCCAGCAGAGCTTTCAAAGTTAAGTCACTCCGTTTTTCAAAGTTTCAATCTTCAAAGTTTCAATCTCAAACCAAGTTTTTTCTCTGCCACTATGACTGTCCCTGTGTACTGTTTACTTATCAGGCTAATCCACACAATAACAACCAATTGAACTGCAATTCCTCTTAAATGACAGCAAAAATAATGCACCTACTAAGTATTTACAAAACAAATCGGGACAAATCAATTTATGTGATTTTTTTTTTCAAGTCTGAAGAACACAATTTCATTTTTATTCAGCATGTTGTGAAACATAAATTATGATTATCAATCGATGTGTGCAGCGGTACACACTGGGGGGCTCCATACCAGAGTTATCTGTTCATTACTGTCACAGACAAAAGAGGAACTGCTTCTGGTTTGATAAACAGGACAAACACCATTCTGTCAAATGCAGATACAGAGATGTGGCAGCCTTTGGCCAGAAGGCATCCCACATGTGTTGGTTTCTCTATGCATTTGCTTGTTGCCGTGGTAGCATAATGACCACATGTAAACATGACAAATGAGATGTGCAAACAATCACTCCGCAGAATATGAGGCACCCAGCCTGTCACTACAGATGTCTGTGTCTACCACTATATTGCCTTTATGACATCATAAAGAATGGTCTAAAAGGCTGATTGTGACAGTTCTATTGACTGTACAGTACATGTAGATTAATGAGGACGACACCTGTCACCTCCTGGCCAGGCAGGTGTCTTCTCTTCTTACTTTCACTATTTTACCACCCAAATGATACCCTGAGAACAGAGAAGCACCTAAAATGATGGTAGGGTGGGAAGCTGGTAAAGAAAAAAACAAGTTGAACTCTAATAACGGTGTTGCTTCCCTGAGTGTCTCTGATGTCATGTTAATTGACGTCATATTGATGACAGTCTTGACTCTTGCCCAAACATGGTATGCGAGATTAGCCGCAGAGGGACAGATGTTTCGTTTTTTTATTTTTTTTATGAGGATCTACAAACTCACTATGCATTGCATCACAGCACTATTTTAGCAATTTTGTTCGTGACACCATTGTACGACAAATTGTAATACAGGTTTAAGTATTTTATCAGACTAATCGATTTAGTAGATTACAAAAAATGTATTTGAATTTGTTAAGAAAGGACGCTTCTTCATTATTTGATTAATCAGACACGTTATCGATGGAACAATCGATAAGAAAATAATCCATAGTTGCATCCCTACTCAGGCTCCCAGCCTGCTCAGTGGGGAATTGATACTTATAAACTTTATCTGTCAAGGCAGTGTGAAGCTCTTGTAACCTTGAGCGGGCGGGTGTTGCCATTACCACACTGCTCTCTGAACTCCTCTCATTTACATTGCATCTCTGGAAGTAGAAATCCACACTGCAATATTGCGTTCCAAGACTAAATGGATTTCCAAGTGCCTTTGTGCACATTACCGGGTCTTGATGTGTTTTATACAGACAGCAATATTGCTTCAGCGGAGTCGGGTTGTGCAGCGTCGTTATTTATAGTCTGCTCTGTCAGTCTATGGGTAATGAAGTCAGCCTGTGCTTGAGTAATTTATTGGCCTGTTTGTCACGGACGTAATGGCGTCATGCCTAATTAAACCTCACACTATTGTCAGACATCTTGTTTTGGGGACCAGCTACAGTTTTGAACCCCATATGAGGTGACACCTCACTTCTTCCTCTCCTAGAGAGAGTTTTGACTAATTCTTTGGCATCTTGTTAAAAAAAATATTTAGCTTAATTGGTCCCATAACTCATGTTGGATTTGTCTGCAATGTGGTGATAATCTACTACAACAATATTCAGCCTTGTTGTCATCAATAACATAGGAGAGTGTAAAGATTCATTCACCTAGAAGGCTTTGTATTTTCTTATACTGTACAGTGGCTTCAAACAGGTTCGCAGTGAGAATTGTTGGTCATTAAATCCAGAGTTATTAATTTTAATTAATGTATTGTTGATGATGGATGAAGGTGTTGCTCAGGTTGAGGTCACCTATGTATGTTTTTTGCTTTTTGAAAGTGTTCAATTTGAGTTCTCTGGACGTGTTTTCTGAAGGTGAAGTCGTTACGTTTTTGCTTAAAAAAATACTTGATTTGACTGGGGACTGAATTTGAAGTGCTGAGTAGGGGCAGTTAAGAAACAGTTTGTCCAGTTTTGGTCTTGTGTTCTATCACAGTTCAAACTCTGATTGGCTCATTAACACACTCGCCCGATTGGTCAATCGAGCACACATTGATGTCACTTTCTGTGCACTTTATTCTACCCAGTTGTCTGTAGCATCAGTTTACTCTATTGTAGTCTTGGGCCTAACCCTCTTGGCCGATTCAGATACGTCTGGTTGTTCCATCTGAAACGGTGTGTTTCAACTCAGAGCATGCTTTTCAGCTGTAGCATGGTGCACTGTAGCTCTGGGTTTGACGGAGACTCAAAGTTATGTGCAGTCAGGGTGGCACTGGTGTAGCATCTGTTCAAACGTGTGTAAATGTCTTCTGTTGCAGCACAGAAGACTGAAACCCAAACATTGCATACATCTGATCAGACTAACCCTCTCATCTCTTTGTACTGTTTATGCTTTGTTGTTTTTCTCCCCTCCCTCCCTCCCTCTCTGACACCAAAGCTTGTATGATGTATTCCTCATCTTGTGAGCTTTGTGTTCTTTGAAGTTCCACCACACATTGTCCTGCAACTCATAGTCCTGAGGAGTTCCTCTGTCTCCTGAGAAAAAAAGCCTGTCTTTCATGTTAACACACAAAACACGCCTTCCCTCTGTGCCACAGGTGCACCGTACGGTTATGGGGGTCTTTCAACAGAAATCTCGACCAACAATCAAGACACAAAATGAAGTTTGAATATGAGGTTTAACCAGATCACCTCAGAGCCTCAGGATTTCAAAGCGGTTTCTGTTGTAACCGTCCATACAGACAGGCCCTTAAAATAAAAAAAGAATCCCTCCCTATTCTGGGGGTGAAAGTGTTTAGTTAGAGGGAAGAAAACGACAGGGGCGATTATAGACCCCTGGGGAACTCCAGTCAATGAAGTATAATAGGGTTTAAGTGGTTAAAGGACCGGCTGTGGTCTGGCGTGTTTAGCTCATTGGGTATGACTCATACTTGACATTACTATTTTACCAGTAAGCGAACAGTTGGTGCTGTTCCAGTACAGACTGATGTTCACGTGTTAAAAGAGAACTGCTGCGACCCTAATGAACAGCAGCACAATGTGTGAATCACAAAACCACCATTACATTTACAACCTGCAGCACAGACCATAAGGTCCTACACGAAGAAGGTGTGAAATGGGGTCTTACTGTTTAAATGCAGAGAGATGGAGTAATTAATCCAAAACTGTGTTTGTTTATGTTTAATCTTGTGGATAATCTAAACTGAGAGATTATAATGTAATTTAACGGGTCATTGTTGTGTGTTCAAGTGGAAACTGTGCAATCAGTTATTTTCACATCCTGTTTATATAATATTGTTGGCTGAACTGCTCTGAACTCTTTAAGTTATTAATATTTTGCTTGTATGTAAGAAAACTGTTTGGAAGCAGTGTTATTTGCTTCTGTAGACAAAACAATCTGTCCATATTAACTTCAGCAATATTTCATTTTTAGAGCATGGTGAACAGGATTTGTCTTCATGTAGGTATGTGGGTTTCAGAGGTCGCGCTAATAAACTGCCAGCCAGAATGTCTGGAATTATTACAGTTTACCGGACATCTGGAATAACAAAATGGCCAGATCCATTTTAATGCATGAACGACACGGCACGTCCACTAAGTACGTATACTTAAGTGCAGTACCCATTATCATAGTACTTGGATGCCAGTCTGATGCCATGTGTTCGGAACACGTGCCCCTTCGGTTATGCATTAGTAACATCATTACCCCTTGTCAGAGTAGAGACAGATAAATACAGCGTGCTTATGGATCCCACCACAGGTCTAAGAAGACCTGCTGTGAAAGGCCAGTAGTCGCTGTGATTGACAGTTCTTCCTTCATAGTGTTTTTCGCAAATATGCCTAACTCTAACCTTAATTCTAACCTTAACCTCTGTAAAACTATGTCTAAACCTAACCTTAACCTCAGTAAAACTATGTCTAAATCTAACCTTAACCCTAGCCCTAACCTCAGCAACACTATGCCTGCCAGGAAGCCAATCGTACCCAGGTAGGGCGGGTCTATGGGTGGGTCTTCCTATAACTTTGGTGGAATCCATAATTTAGCATAAATACAGAGTTTTGTGACCTCTGGTTCCGTGCTTCCCTACCTGTCCTCCAGATGTCCCCAGTGTTCCATGTGTCCTCTACCACCTGTGTTAATTGTTCACTGTGTTCATCTGTGACATGATAGTCCTGTATTTAAGCCCTGTCCTCTGTCAGTCAGTTGTCTGATTTATTGCTTGTGTTCATAACTTGTCCTGTGCCCATCCACAGGTGGCCTGCTGTTTTCCTGCCTGTACATGTTGTGTTCTGCTGTACCGACATCCCTGAAGTGATGTGATGAGGCTAAACGGTGAAAGTAAACAGTGAGGTTTCTACTCCACTGCAGTAAAGTTCCTCTTTTGTGTTGATGTCACCTCCTGCCTGTGTTCATTTTCTTGCATCTAAACGGCGTGAACATCCCCTGTCTCATCCGCTACTAGCTATATCTACTGTGACTGTCTTGAGGTATCCAACCATCCAGCTCTGCACAGAGTCTCTCCACAAGAACTATCTCCTCCTCCTGTCTCCTTCATATTGTCAGGTTACTGTGAATAATGCAGCATCACAAAGACCTATATCAGATGCGGCTTTGACCTGTAGACCCTGCCATATAGGACGCATAAAGGTAGAAGTTGGTGGAGGAGAGTTAGCTGGACATGATTGCCCTCTGTAAAGGAAAATCTCTTCCTTCCATTCCTTTCACTCCCCTGTCTGTCAGTAAGGACGCCTGCAGGATCCTGCAAGCAGAGGATAGACCCCCCCTCACACGCACGCACGCACGCACGCACGCACGCACGCACACACACACGCACGCACACACACACACACACACACAGCAGCAGCACACACTTCTGTTTCTCTTCAGTTTCAGCTGTCATCTGCTAAATGTCATGGCAACCATAAGAGACACTCTGGCGTGCAGACAGATGTGCAGCAGCGAGAGAGAGACAAAGCAACATGATGTGTCTTCATGTTGGACTGCTGAGTCGACAGCGGAGTAGAGATGGAGTATTGGTAGTTTAAATATATATTCTTATTATGTGAAACAGGATTCCATGCTGGATAGCCTTTATTTGAGTGTTCTGTTTCATAGAGTGCATTAGTCCCCTGACTGTAGATTCCATTTCCCAGTAATGTTCAGCTGGTCTAAGCACTGCAGTCAGTGATGTCTCTATTTCAGGATCACAAGAAGAAAGACACCCCTCACCCCCACCTCTGTATTTTTAAACACATTCCTCTCTGCTGTTCCAGAGTTTCCTCACTGCTGCAGACAAGCAATTAGTGGGCAAAGGTACAGACAATTTCAGAGGCTATAGCATCACTTCAAAGAGACAGGTCTTAAATCCTTAAAGGGCCCAGCCAACCAGCATTCCTAACCCATCCACCCTGAGCATCACTTTGTTATTTTGTCCATAGCTGTTGGAGGAAACCATCTCACAAACAGGTGAGCCTCAACAGAGATACAAGCAGTATAGGACAGAGAGACATCCACCGTCTGACAGAGCTGCTGCAACCAGCGGTGCTGTGATATCTCAACCCTTACAGTGCAGATATGTAAGCATGCGAGCGAATCTCCTCTGCTGCCAACTGAATCGGGAATCATGAAAGTTTATTTTTCACTACTCATACAGGTACAAGCTAGCAAAATGCAATTTAGTGAGGTCCACAAAGTACTGTGCTACAACAACAACAACGACAATAGTATTAATAAAAAACAAACAAAAAACAAGATGAGAATAACAACTAAATACATAAGAAGAAGCCTTCAGCAGTATCCACATCAGCATAGCAGAATTAGGGCAGGGGAGGGGGGGATCTGTTTGCCACGGGTGGGCGTGTTGGTGAAATGCAAGCTGTGCTTAAATGTTTAATCGCACCAGGAGCACCAATGATCTCAAACACCTTTCACCAATTAAAAATGTTTTTGTTGCACACCTCTCTGTACAAATACAGAGATGGTTGGTACTATTGGAGGGCTTTAAAATATAAACAGCTCATCATACAAAACAGAAGATGCGACTGCAATAAAAAGCTTCTCCATTTTGTCAAACTCAAGTGGTGTCATGTGTCACTGACGAAAAAGGGTACTTAAGGTAACTTACTGCTGCCTTGTATCATAAAAACAATGTTTGTTAAACATTTGCATAAAGTCAACTCTTAGGAAATGAATAGGAAGCATTTAAAAACCTGCTTCACTCTGCCTACTTACAGTATGCACTGTTACAAAAGTAACACACACAGTACCCTTCTAAATAGAGAAAAATGTATAATAATGAAAGAAGACAATGGTTTAGAGGCAAAACAAGGCTTCAGATAGAAATGTCAACTCCAGAGGCTAGGGAGAATTTTGACTGATAGGAACAGCCAATAACTCAACTGGTGTTGGCTTAATGTTGTGTCTGATAAATGGAAAAACAGTGTCAGGAATCAGATCCATCTCTAGTATTTTGTGGAGAGAACAGTGGGAAGGCTTTGTGAAATCCTCTTAGACAAATATCAGACAACACCACAGAGAAACATCACGAGTTACAATAAGTTGTATGAGTGGAGCCAAGATCAGTTCATTTGATGATGCTCATGCTGAGAGTTTGGCCTAAAGCTGGAATCATATTATTGCTACAGTAAGTACTTATGCTGTTGTTGACAGGAGTAAAAATGATCTAAAATCCTTACGATCTGTAACACCTGCAACCTTCAAAACCAAAGCGCATCTTGTGCTGTTTTCCATGTTATGTCTTATGCTAGACTGATTTACAAATCCATCATATATCTCAGCTGGACCACAAATAAAACGGTGTGTGAACATTCTATAAAAAAGCAGCCAGACACGATGATTGTAAATCAGTTGAATCGTGTTAGTGAACCATGTTAAATACACTTTATGCTGCTCCTTAACAACTGTGTTTTACAATGTACAACTTGCTTACCGAAATGTGTTCTGTATAAACAGAATGGAGTGTAGTGAAATTAGAACGCAGATCAATATAAACAGTCTTGAGTCAGAGTATGTGGAGTGAGTTGTTCTTCACAGCCTGTGTTATATCACTCTAGGTTAACTTCACCATAAACAATACAGGCTGGTGCTTCAACCAAGCAAACACACTTCAATCTCTCAGCCAGTGGTGGAAAGTAACTAAGTACATTTACTCAAGTACTGTACTTAAGTACAATTTTGAGGTATTTGTACTTTACTTGAGTATTTCCAATTTCCAATACTTTTACTTCTACTCCACTACATCTCAGACACTACAATTATTTGAAAACTTTAGTTACTAGTTACTTTTCAGATATAAATTATGATATTATGAAACATACATTTACCACTTTAGCCCTATTTTATACATAGGCTATTTGAAAATAGCCGATCTACAAGCTCACAACGCGTCGCATCGTGATGCGTTGTGAGCTTGTAGAGCTGCTATTTTCAAACATTTTAGTACTTTTACTTTTGGTACTTTAAGTACATTTTGATACCAATACTTTTGTACTTTTACTCAATTACATTTTGAATTCTGGACTTTTACTTGTAACGGAGTATATCTATATTGTAGTATTGGTACTTTTACTTAAGTAAAGAATTTGAGTACTTTTTCCACCACTGCTCTCAGCCGAAAGATCTACTCTGTCCCAGCAAGTGTTGCGCTGTGTTGACAGTTCTCTATAAAGTGTACGGATCATATGTTCTATACCTTATGTAACACAGTTCTCTGTACACTGTACTGATTGCATGTTCTGGTACGGTACATTATGTAATACTGTTCTGTATATATAATACTGTAGACTGTACCGATCTGTAGGAAGTAGACAACATTGGTTTAGGATGGAAATGAGTGACCTCACACGGAAGTGAGGTCATCTTGACATGGGGAGAGCGTAGCCTGACATTATAGTCCAAATGGAAATACAATGTGTCTGTGTCTTTTTAGAACACAGAATTTCACTCATGAACGCAACACAGACACACACACACACACACTAGACAGACAGACACATGCACGCACGCACCACATTATCTGTCTGTACTGGTCAATATAATCATTGTCCTTGTGGAGTCAACAACATCAAGGAATGAGCCCAGGGTGACAGTAATTAGAGTAAATTGCCTCCTTCAGCCTTGATTGGAGCATTAACATGCCAAGAAACGCACAACTCCAATATCTTTTACTGTAATGATTGTGTGTGTGTGTGTGTGTGTGTGTGTGTGTGTGTGTGTGTGTGTGTGTGTGTGTGTGTGTGTGTGTGTGTGGGTGCGTGTGTGTGTGCGTGTGTGTTGTAATTCCACTATTCTGCTCACATCCTCTTCATAACTTGTCATAAAAAACACTCACCAATCCGATGAATGCGGCTGTTTGGACTTTGTCATCAATGTGCTCGGCAGAAATCATTGAAGCACAAAATTACAGCTCTCCACTACGTGACAGAGAGCTGTCGGCATTCTGATGAGAACCAACACCATGTTCACTTTGTAGCAGTGGCAGTGGATGATAATGTAGTTTCCCTGACAACATATGACTCATTTTTATCACTAATCATACAATGTTTCCCTCCAACATGCAGTCATATCAACCAGACACATGCTCTGAATTCTTAAATGTGTTGTTGTTCTCCTGAGGAAAGACGAGGAAAGAGGAAATTGGTTTGACTTGTCACAGATCCGTGCATACAATTGGATTTTTGTGGTGTGTAATTTTGTTTTTGTGTGTGTGTTTGAATTAGTGTAAATAGTGGGACAGGAGGACTTACTGTGAGATGGGAAACTAGCCTGGGGGCAGCAACAGAAAATCCCATGGTCACCTTTGGTTTTGAGGCGTGTTTGGGGAACAGAGTTGTTGTGAGGATGATCTAACAGAATATGGAATTAGCAGATAAGTGATGTATTATGGAGCTAATCCATTTAGAGCTTTAAAAACAAATAATACAATCAATATTGTATTGAAATACAATCCCGATAAGCAATGCACATGAGCCAGAACAGGAGACACAATGTGTCTTTCTTTCTTTATCTTCTTTGTTTTGTTGTGAGACCTCCTTGAAAACGAGATGGTGCATCTCAAAGGGTTTATCCTAATACATATAATTTACAAAAGCTATAAATCTTGCAGCTGCAGTCGAGAAAGGGTCGACTAGGTCAACCACAAATACACAACCACAAGGAATTAAAGTTGTCCAGCTGAGAGGTCAGAAAACCATGGATAAATAAATGGCTTTAATTTGGCTTTGCTTCTAAGCTGATAAAACATCCCCTTCACAACACCGACCTATTTGGTTACAATTCAAAGAAGAGTCCAAGAGTCCTTATGTTATGTTATGTACTGTATGTGTGTGTGCACATGTTCTTGTGTGTGTGCTTGTGTGTGAGTATGTGTGCGTGCGTGTGTAACCCGGGCTCAGTCCTGACGTATATTAGCAGACACTGGCCGGTACAGATGTGTATTTCTACTTCTATCAAATTAGCATTCGTTTGGACTAGTGCATCAAAGATTATAGGTTCGGTTGAAGGACGGATGAGTATTAAAGAGTTAAGGAGTGAGCAACAACAATAAAGAAGACTCAGAGACCAACAGATACGTTTAAAGAGAGTTAAATGTATTAAAAATAAAATAAAATAGAATTTGAGGGATGACAGTGAACACTTTGCTTTTTCCAGCTTGTAGAATTAGTGCAAACAAAAACACCACCTAATTAGACTAGTGGTCAGTCTTGAACATAAGTTTTTATGTATCTTATTTTTGTGTTCCTATTTATCCTAAGATTAGGTCATTGAACTGTTTCTATCCTGAGAAGATCTTATTTTGTTCTTGTTTTATATAGCGACCCCTTTTTAAACCTGAAGCTTTTTTATGAAATACTTTTTAGTCCTTTAATCCTAAGTAATGTTTAGTTTTTAACCTCAGTATATCAATTAAATGAATTTTAACCCCAAAGCATGAAATGAAATGGTTTTAACCTTTTAGTAAATTAAATGATTATATGAAATGTTTTACTCTTATATCAAAATACAGTTTGACCTTTTCATCAAAAAATATCTTTATAACAACAAAAAACTTGTTCACTTCTTGTATCAAAAATACCCTTTAAAACAATAAACAGTGTGTCTTCTTTTCTTTTTCTTTCCTTTTGTTTTCTCAGTTCAGTGGAAAGAATGAAATGTCCATGAAACTATTCCTTCAGTGTTCTTTGCAATAGTCAATCCTACCAGTTCTCCAGATCAAAGCAACAGTTAGTTTCGGATGGACTCAGATGGGTTTGTTCACCAACTGCTGAACTCTTCACCACGGTTGGTTGTAGATCAAAGACTTCCACAGTTGAAATCCACTCTTAAAAGACCCAGCCAGAACAATCAAGTTTGAGTTCTCATATTCTTTTGTGCAAGGGCATGGTTCACACAGCATGGATCATCAGTGAGTTTCTTCCAGGATCAAAGCTCACTAACGTTGTGTTTTAGATCAATCAACTGCACAATGGGAGGTTCTCCCTTTAATCAACGTGTATCTTTGAAAACGTTATTCAATGTGTAATCAATCTCCAGGAAGATGCGACGTGCTTCTCCTCTGGTTTTAGATCAAAGAGAGTGTCTCTAGAATATGACGTTCTGTTTTCACCCTCTCCTGCACTAAGCAGGGCTCTGATTGGGCTCAGGTCTGTTCCTTCACTCACTCCTGCAGCAAGCAGGGCTCTGATTGGTCAGTGAAAAGTGTCACTGATCTCAGGTCTGTCTTGTTCCAGTGCCACCCAAAACATTACACTTCAAAATAAAACACCTTCACCTTAAGTGAATTTTATGTGAGACCTCTCTATATTGAGGACATTTGTACAGCAGGGACTTATTTTGTTGGACACAAAGCTCCATTTCCTTCATGGATTTTATGCAATATTTAATATATTGCTGATTCTATTTTAATATTCATGACAGATATTCCTTTTGAAATCTTTATTTACTGCTAATTCCTTGTAGCTTTTAAATCCTATTTTAAGGCATGGTAACATGGGTTACATCCTCCCCCCCTGAAGGTGTGTACGTCCCGTTACACCTACATGACTGACCAAGCAGTGCTTTGGTAAGGGCATCATCATAACTAAAACTCTGTAGTGCATCTGCAAAAGCTACATTCAGGCTTTGAACAAAAGACTGAGCTATAGACAGTAAGGGGTTTCCTAACTGATTGTACTGAAATCTGTCAGGGGGTGCTCTAAGCCTCTGGGAATGTCTATTAGGGGTTTCACTTTCTTTTGTGCAGGTTGGGGGGGTTGTTCCTTCATCCAGACTTTCAGCTTCTGTACGCTCATAGCTTCTTTCGACTGATACTTCTTGACTAGGTTCACTGTCATTTGACCTCTTGTCGCTTCTGTTGCTATCACTAAATGACAGGTCTGAGAGAACAGGGAGACTTTCATCCATGATATTGGGTTCAGGTAAGGTTTCATTCTCTGTGGGTTTTCCAACAACTTCTCTTTCTGTTTCAGGGGAATCTGACTCTTCTGATACTGGAAACATCATGGTTTCTTGTTCAACAGGTACTGAGTGTTCATGAACCAGAGAGTTATCAAGTCTGTTTAGACTGAGCTCGGTTGAGGTATTGTCTCTCAGAGTTGGAGGCCTCCTAACTCTAGGGGAAGGGAGATCGAGAGGAGTCCTTTCTGCTGATCCTCTTTCGGAATCTGAACACTGCTGGTCTTTCTCCAGTTGCCTAATAAGGCAATATTCTTCCTTTTCGTCTAAGTTGGCAGGGGCAGGATGCACCTCAACTGTACATGCATGTTGGTTTTTCTCCCTGATAGTCTGTCTTTCCCTCGGAGGTACGGGCTCTGACCGGGTCAGGATTCTTGTTTCAATTAGGTCAGTGTTTGATGTATGTTCAGGTAAGTAGTAGTCGTCATGATCTTCAAAATCTGAATGATCTTCTGATATATCAGCCTCATCAGTCACTTCAATACTAGACTGCTTTCTTGTTTTAGGTCTGTTCACAGTTGCCTTTGGAGGTTCTTCTAACTCAGCAACAGGTAGAAATCCACAGGGCAGCAATAGATCACGATGTAGAGTCCGGAGTGGACCTTCTTTGCCTTCTGGTCGGACTGTATATACTGGAAGGTTTCCAGCTCGCTTGACCACTACGTATATGTCAGACTCCCATTTATCGGCCAATTTATGTTTTCCTCTTATCCGGACATTCCTCACCAATACTCGGTCGCCTGACTCAAGGGTGGAATCAACGACTCGTTTGTCGAAGCGGAGCTTGTTGCGTTGAGCTATCTTGGAGGAATTTTCAATGGCAACACGGTAGCTTTCTTCCAGGCGCTCTTTTAAATCATGTACATAGTGGGAGTGTGACTTGGTTGGACTGCTGACAGGTAGGCCAAATGCCAAGTCAACTGGCAACCGAGGTTGTCTGCCGAACATCAATTCATATGGGGTAAACCCAGTTACGTCGTTCCGCGTGCAGTTATAGGCGTGCACTAGAGGTCTAACGAACTCCCGCCAATGAGACTTATCTTTGTTCTCTAGAGTACCCAACATCTGGAGGAGGGTTCGATTGAACCTTTCTACGGGATTTCCTCTTGGGTGATACGGTGTGGTCCTCACTTTCTGAATACCAGCGATTCGGCATAACTCTTTGATTGTGTGGGATTCAAAATCCGGCCCTTGGTCACTCAGAAGTTTTTCAGGAAACCCATAGTGCACAAAGAAATTTTCCCACAGACACTTGGCCACCGTCTGTGCCTTTTGATTTCGGGTTGGTATGGCAACTGCGTATTTGGTGAAGTGATCTGTCAGGACCAGTATGTCTTTGGTGTTACTCCGGTCAGGCTCCAATGAGAGAAAGTCCATGCAGACCAACTCCAAAGGTCTACTGGTTGTGATGTTCACCAGGGGGGCTGCTCTCTCAGGTGGGGTCTTTCGGCGCACACAGCGCACACAGGTCTTTATCTTGTGATCTACATCTCCAGCCATCCTAGGCCAATAGAATCGCGACCTCACAAGGTCAAGAGTCCGTTCGATACCTAGATGGCCTATGTCATCATGTAAACTTCTCAGAACAGTGGCTCTTAGTTCAACTGGCAATGCTAACTGGTGTGTGACCCGTCCATTTTCTTGTCGTGTCCTATATAACACTCCATCCATTAGCTCCAATCGCTTCCACTCCCGAAGCCACAAGGCAAGGTCAGGGAGCTCTTGTCGTACTGTAGGAGCAGGCTGCTCTCCCAACTCCAAGTGTTCAATAACTGCTCGGAGATCTGAATCAGTTCTTTGTTTGTCTCTCAACTCCTCTACCGTCAAGTGAGCAACCACCGGGAGTCCATGATTGTCTTCCTGCTGGAACTCACTGGGTAAAGCATCGGCATGGATAGCCAGAGATTCCACCAGAGTGACTGAGGGGTCTGAGTTGGAAGGATCTCGGTGAACCCAGTGGACATCATGCCTTTCACAGATAGCCTTTACCGCTTCGGGCAGAACAACATCTTGGTTTTCCTCATCTGTCATATAATGTAGAGTGAACTGTTTGATTCTTTCACTTTCTTTCCTTGACACTGCATCATTCTTGAGCTCTCCATGTGGTCGCCTTGAAAGTCCATCCGCATCCTGGTTTTGAGTTCCTGCTCTGTATTGAAGCTTGAAGGAGTAGGTTGATAGGGCTGACAACCACCTGTAGCTAGTGGCGTCCAACTTGGCAGAGGTCAAGATATAAGTTAGTGGATTACTGTCCGTGACAACAGTAAAGTCTGTGCCATAAAGATAATCACTGAACTTGGCAGTGACGGCCCACTTTAGAGCCAGGAACTCTAGCTTGTGTGCGGGATATTTAGCCTCACTTCTCGACAGTCCTCTGCTTGCAAAGGCAATCGCTCTCTTCTGTCCATCTTGCTCTTGGTACAATGCTGCGCCAAGCCCTGTTGTACTAGCGTCGGTGTGTAGGATGTATGGAAGTTTGGGGTTTGCAAACCCCAAGACAGGGGCTGTAGTGAGCTTGTTAATGATCTCTTCAAAGGCTCTTTGACACGATGAAGTCCACCTCTCTCCAAATGACTCCTTTGGGTTGAAGTACTGAACAGTTTTACTTTTCCCTCCACTGCTGTTTTTCCTTAGAGGGGGGTACCCTGCTGTTAGGTCATTAAGAGGCTTGATGACCTTGGAATAATCTTGTACGAAACGGCGATAGTAGCCGGAAAATCCTAAGAAAGAACGTAAGTCTTTGAGATTCTTGGGTTCTGGCCAGGTCTTAAGGGCTTCGATCTTGTCTGGGTCTGTCTGTACTCCATGTTGGGACACAATATGTCCAAGATATCTGACAGATTGTTGGAAGAATTTACATTTTTCTGGAGATAATTTCAATCCGTACTCTTTTAGTCGTTTCAGGACCTGTAGTAGCCTCGACTCATGCTCTTCCAGGGTGTCCGAGAAGATTATGAGATCGTCAATGAAGACCAATACTTCTCTGCGGTTGAGATCTCCCATGCATCTCTCCATAAGCCGTTGGAAAGTACTTGGTGCGTTTGTTATTCCCTGTGGCATTCTATTAAACTCCCAAAATCCAAGGGGGCACACAAAGGCAGTCCTTTC
The DNA here is from genome assembly GCF_963280865.1 of Gymnoscopelus braueri. NCBI lineage: Eukaryota > Metazoa > Chordata > Actinopteri > Myctophiformes > Myctophidae > Gymnoscopelus > Gymnoscopelus braueri. The sequence goes on along the minus strand of NC_137622.1, from coordinate 13,491,580 downwards.
TTTTTCAGCTTCCTCCATCTCAATCTGATAATATCCCGATTTTAGATCAAGGACTGAGAACCATTTCGAGCCAGTTAACAGGGAGAACACGTCCTCCAAGTTGGGTAGTGCGTAGGCATCTTTGATGGTCTGGGAGTTGAGTTTTCGGAAGTCGATACATAAACGCACAGATCCATTCTTTTTCCGAACAACGACTATGGGAGATGCGAATGGGGACTCTGACTCACGGATGATACCAGCATCCAGTAGCTCTTGAAGGTGCTTTCGGACTGCATCTACATCCTGGGGATGAATGGGTCTAGCTCTGTGTTTGAACGGGGTATTATCACTCAGTCTGATGTGGTGTTTCACCTTGTCAGTGTGGCCATAATCTAGATCATGAAGGGCGAACACTTCAGGCATCGACTTTAGCTGTTTCGTGATCCGATCTCTCCACTCAGGTGACAATGGTGAGTCACCAAAGTCCAAGTCCAGCTCTCTAGCTTGGGGGGCATTTGAGTCTGCAGAATGCTCCTTTCCCATCACCTTCTGAATAGCATGGATCTCAGCTAGCACTGTTTTAGGAGGAATTGTGAGGTCATTTTTACTCTCATTCTTTATCATAACTGGGAGACGGCAGGGGCGCTTAACAGGCAAGGTGCACAGGGAGCGTGCCACTAGTAGCCCACCAGGAAGGGAAGATCTTGATGCGGCCTCTACAGCGACCCACTTTTCACAATGAGCATTATTCATAATGAGCAGCCCATCAAGGACGACTGTACTGCCTGCTGGCACTATTTCAGGGCCATCACTCTGTACTTTTACCCAGCCTATGGCACCAGTGCCGGCTTGCCGTTGTCGCACTTCTAAGATTTTCAACACCACTCTGTAGCCATAAAGGGACGACTGAGGGCGACATTCATTTCCTTGCACATAGTTGGAGTAGAGGACATCTAGTGTATTTGTACCAATGAGAATTTGGGGCATGTCATTCACATCAGGGATTACCAACGCTAAAGTGGGCACTTGAATCTCTTTCCCCACAAACTCTTCGGGGAAGGTCACGCTCAATTCTACATACCCAAGGTAGGGCACTGCCTGTCCATTGGCTCCCTCTACTTCCAACTTTACATCCAATAACTCATCCATGGACTTCATGCGATGACAAGGTAAGTGCTTCTCATAATACGACTGTGGAATGGTAGTCACTTGGGACCCTGTGTCTAGAAGGCAATTTACTTCCTTGTCTTCAATTTTGATGTGAGCGGTGCATTTCGTTCCTACTAGTCTTGATGGCAGTCTGACAGATGCAGTTTCAGCAGAAGCAAGTTTGCTGTTCACTCTCTTAGTTTCTCTAGGGCGGTCATTTTGTCTCTCAGTCCCTGTTTGCCCTGCAACAGGGGCTTCTAGGAGTTTAACCTTTGGGTGCCAGTGACGCCATTCTGGCGGTCCCATTGCTGTTGCTTCGCTTTAAGCAGCTGCCTCTTCTCTTCAACCAAAACAGGATTTGGCTCACTCTCACAGTTAACTGCAAGATGTCTGTCCTCTCCGCAATTGAAACAGTAAGAGGGACGGGGTCTGTAGCTTGTTTTCCTGGGAACCTCACGAGAACCTGCTGATGTCACTGTCTGATGACCACTAATTGGAGGTGTAGTCACCTGAGCTTGGAGTTTGGCAAGCTGCTGCTTCAGTATCTTTATCTCTGCAGCTTCTGGGTTTTCATTCTTAGCTTCATGAGCTGCTGTCCTCATATCCGTGACTTGGGCTTGGATTTCCGCAAGCTGTCTCTTTAGTGTGTTGAGTTCACTTGTTTCAGAGCTAGGATGTTTGGCCTTACGATGAGTTGTAGTCTGCATGACAGCAACTTGAGCCTGCATCTCATTGATCTGTGTCTTCAGCAGCTCAGTCTCAGTTATTTCTTCTTCAGGTGCAGCATATGTACATGTGGTCAGACGGTGTGTTGCAGTTTGCAGCTTGGGCACTGTACAACTTTGCTTTTGTAGCCCAAGGTGTTGTCTCATTCGCTTGTCTTTTGCTGCTTGTTTGTCTTCTTCTGTCCTAATGAGTAGCACCAGGTCAGCAAAGGACGGAGGTATTTTATCTTTTGTCTTTTGTTCCAGTTGGAGGTCAGTGATCAAGTCATTCTGCCAACAGCCCCGGCAGAACTGCTTTAAGAGATAGCGATCTCGTTCACTCTCTGCAATACCACCTCTTCTGACAACTGCACTCAGGGTGACTTGCAAGCGATTGAGGTAGGTAGAAGATCTTTCATCTTTGTCCTGCCATGTTGCCATGAACTTGACCAACAGCTCGTCTCCGTCTTCTACTGAACCATAGACCGAATCTAGTAGCTTGAGGTACACTGATGGCAAGGCCTGAGGGCCAATATGCTGGATGACATCAGTGGCCGGAGGCAACAGACTGTCTAGGATCTTTCGTGTTCTATGCAGGTCTGACAAGGAGGGATCAGTCAGCAGCAACTCAACATTTGCCCTCCAAGTGTCATAGTCCAGTTCACTGTTCGGACGGGGAGTTTTCCCAGAGAAGGTGCGGAGGCGAAATGAAGCGTGCACAGCAGACATGGTGTCATTGGCTCGCATGACGTGCTCGACAACTACCCGCTGCACACCAGGAGGGTTAAGATCATTCATGGTGAGGGCAGTATGGGTCATTGTAGTCGGTATGTCTCTAATTGACTCAGACTGACCACGTTGGGGTGCAGGGGATGGTGGAAACAACACTGGCAAGTTCCTATCCAGCCCGTATTGAGAAGCGCTAAGCAGAAAAGGAGGAGTTTGGTGAGATGGTGCTCCAACTTCCTTAATTTCCAAACTGGCGCCTGTTGATCCAGAAGACACTGGTGAGGGTTCTGGTTCAGAATATGTATCGGGGGTTATCTTATCTTTGGCAGGGAGACTGACACCTTTCATCATACTGATCTTCATCAGCTCCTCCTGGAGCACTTCCTGAAATGACTTGCCACTCTTGCCAGCAATGGCCTGTAGTTCTTCAAGATACCCCTTGGTGGCGTTATTGGCTGTATCAGTGTAAACACTATCTAGGGCACGCACATTGAAGATGACATTTGTGTCAACTGAGCTTGTGTACTTCATTGGTAGTAGGGACCTTAATGTGTGCATACTAGTGTGGAATTCAAGGATAACGTGACGGTGAAATTCTGATTTGGCATCATCAATACGCACTATGTGTTTAATAGAACCATACGTTTCTAGGTGCTTCTCAAGCTCCTCATCCAATGTAGTATGGGTTAGACCATCTACAATAACTGAGTTAAGGACATTTATGTCCTCTTCTCTCAATATAACTTCCATGGTGCTATTTTCTGTGATTTTAGATTTTTTTTGTCTATTTGTTACTGTTGCTACTCAATTGTACTCAACCGTCCTGGCTGGTTCGCCAAGTTCTGTAACCCGGGCTCAGTCCTGACGTATATTAGCAGACACTGGCCGGTACAGATGTGTATTTCTACTTCTATCAAATTAGCATTCGTTTGGACTAGTGCATCAAAGATTATAGGTTCGGTTGAAGGACGGATGAGTATTAAAGAGTTAAGGAGTGAGCAACAACAATAAAGAAGACTCAGAGACCAACAGATACGTTTAAAGAGAGTTAAATGTATTAAAAATAAAATAAAATAGAATTTGAGGGATGACAGTGAACACTTTGCTTTTTCCAGCTTGTAGAATTAGTGCAAACAAAAACACCACCTAATTAGACTAGTGGTCAGTCTTGAACATAAGTTTTTATGTATCTTATTTTTGTGTTCCTATTTATCCTAAGATTAGGTCATTGAACTGTTTCTATCCTGAGAAGATCTTATTTTGTTCTTGTTTTATATAGCGACCCCTTTTTAAACCTGAAGCTTTTTTATGAAATACTTTTTAGTCCTTTAATCCTAAGTAATGTTTAGTTTTTAACCTCAGTATATCAATTAAATGAATTTTAACCCCAAAGCATGAAATGAAATGGTTTTAACCTTTTAGTAAATTAAATGATTATATGAAATGTTTTACTCTTATATCAAAATACAGTTTGACCTTTTCATCAAAAAATATCTTTATAACAACAAAAAACTTGTTCACTTCTTGTATCAAAAATACCCTTTAAAACAATAAACAGTGTGTCTTCTTTTCTTTTTCTTTCCTTTTGTTTTCTCAGTTCAGTGGAAAGAATGAAATGTCCATGAAACTATTCCTTCAGTGTTCTTTGCAATAGTCAATCCTACCAGTTCTCCAGATCAAAGCAACAGTTAGTTTCGGATGGACTCAGATGGGTTTGTTCACCAACTGCTGAACTCTTCACCACGGTTGGTTGTAGATCAAAGACTTCCACAGTTGAAATCCACTCTTAAAAGACCCAGCCAGAACAATCAAGTTTGAGTTCTCATATTCTTTTGTGCAAGGGCATGGTTCACACAGCATGGATCATCAGTGAGTTTCTTCCAGGATCAAAGCTCACTAACGTTGTGTTTTAGATCAATCAACTGCACAATGGGAGGTTCTCCCTTTAATCAACGTGTATCTTTGAAAACGTTATTCAATGTGTAATCAATCTCCAGGAAGATGCGACGTGCTTCTCCTCTGGTTTTAGATCAAAGAGAGTGTCTCTAGAATATGACGTTCTGTTTTCACCCTCTCCTGCACTAAGCAGGGCTCTGATTGGGCTCAGGTCTGTTCCTTCACTCACTCCTGCAGCAAGCAGGGCTCTGATTGGTCAGTGAAAAGTGTCACTGATCGCAGGTCTGTCTTGTTCCAGTGCCACCCAAAACATTACACTTCAAAATAAAACACCTTCACCTTAAGTGAATTTTATGTGAGACCTCTCTATATTGAGGACATTTGTACAGCAGGGACTTATTTTGTTGGACACAAAGCTCCATTTCCTTCATGGATTTTATGCAATATTTAATATATTGCTGATTCTATTTTAATATTCATGACAGATATTCCTTTTGAAATCTTTATTTACTGCTAATTCCTTGTAGCTTTTAAATCCTATTTTAAGGCATGGTAACATGGGTTACACGTGCATGCGGCACGAGCAAGAATGGAGCTACTGAAAGTGTCTAAGCGGACGTATAGAAGTACCACCCAAGGAAGTTGCGTTGATGCTGTGTATAGATCTGTTTACATACAGATTGTGATTAGTCGAAAACGACATAGCTTTTGGCCCTAGGGGAAGTAGCTGCGTAAGTACATAAAACTGACGTCCTGCCCTATACTTCTTCCCACGTTCTTCACTAGGCTTTTCTCGTGGCTGTGGGCTTTTGTGTGTGTGTGTGTGTCCGTGCATGCGCGTCTACATGCATGCGTATGTGTGTGTGTGTGTGTGTGTGTGTGTGTGTGTGTGTGTGTGTGTGTGTGTGTGTGCGCGTGTGCGTGCGTGTGCGTGTGTGTGGGTGTGTGTGTGTGTGTGTGTGTGTGTGTGTGTGTGTGTGTGTATGCCTGTGTGTGCATGCCTGTGTGTGCATCTGAGAACAGAGAAAAGAATCCTAATGAATTGATCCCAACGTTTCCTGTGACCTCTGGTTCATCATCTCTCTTCAATCTCATCTGCAGTCAGAATCGCTTGCTGTTAATAGACAGACATGACACAGCACTCTCCTACCAAATTACACAGCTGAAGAGAAAGATGAAAATGGATTTCACGCCTGAGTCCTCGACTGAATTGAGAATTATAATTTACACAGCTCGCTCTTAAATTCGTAAAGCTAAAATTCAATTAATTCAGCAAATTCCAGGCGCTAAACAAAATGCAATATCCTGCTTATTCATTAGTATGCAAGCAGAGGCATCTCATGAGGCTGTGTACAACATGTTGATGAAACATCTGAGACAAACAATTCACCTATACAGTACAGTACAGTGTCTCTCTCTCCCTCTCTCTCTCTCTCTCTCTTTCTCTCTCTCTCTCTCTCTCTCTCTCTCTCTCTCTCTCTCTCTCTCTCTCTCTCTCTCTCTCTCTCCTCTCTGCTGTCTTCAGGCCTCCATGAGTCTATCTTGTCACATGATTGAAGCTCTGTCCGTCCCAACTTGCTATAAAAATCGCTCATGGCTCTGGCTAGGTTACCATCTACTGTTCCACCTTTGTCGTATATTGCACGATGGAGAGCTTGGTTCCTATTCAATCTCCTGCTGTTTTCTGACCAAACCAGAACGGTTGGCCTGATTCCATCAGCAGCTACTACAGTTGTCTTCCACATGGGTCAAGACAGTCAAGAGGGGTCGAACCAGTGAGTTTTTAGTTTTTTTTAAACAGGAAACTGAATCTGTTGTTCCCATATTAATGGAGAAGTTCTTCCAAAGTGCAGCTTGAACCACTGCAACCTCATACATTTTAGATGTAAGATTGGACTGTGGAACAGGCAGCAGGCCACGTCCAATAGACAGCAACAATGTTCTGTTAGATTACTTGTAGTTTCATTTTGCTGCACTCATAGTCTGGTTCCTTATGCTTAGATTTACAATGTTGTCGGATTTTTTTGAAGATTTGCAAAACTATACATTTTTGGAAAGGTTATTGTCTAAGGAATCAGAAAATCAATGTTTGCATTTGCCCAGATGTGTATATGGCGGCCATATTGGCAATTACAAAATGGCCACCCTAAAATGTACGTTTTTTAATATCTCGGCCTCTAAATAAGCTGGAACATTGATTTTAACTCCTAAACCTACATTTTCAGTGTTGAGGAATCCAATGGTGGTAATTATAAAGCTACAAAACTTTACAATATTAACCCTTAGATGCATGACTTAGTCCAAAATGACCAGATGTGGTTGTTTTCTTGCAATATCTTTGTAATTAAAAAACATTTATAAATTCATATTGAAGATTTGCAAAACTATACATTTTTGGAAAGGTTATTGTCTAAGAAATCATAAAATCAATGTTTGCATTTGCCCAGATGTCTGTGGCCATATTGGAATTGACAAAATGGCCGCCGTAAAATGTATGTCTTGTAATATCTTGGCTTCTAAATAAGATGGAACATTGTTTTTAATGGCTAAACCTACATTTTCAGGGTCAAGGAATCCAATGGTGCAAGTTATCATTTCATTTTTTGTATCATCCCATTGACATAATCCATCATATGGGTAAAAACAGCACAGCCCAGGCAGTCAGTCAGATACTAACTCAGTGTTCTTTTTATTTCTTTTAACTGTGAACTTTGGATGTTTGTGTAACCATCTTAAACATCATGACATGTGTAATCTTAGACAGTCTATGCATCATCATAATCATCATCATCATCATCATCACTTTCGTGCGTCACAGCTTGGGAATCGTCATCGTTCTGACACTGGCTGCTGCAATGACACATTTCAGTATAGGCTAAGTCCTTAGCTTTGCAGGAACATCTGCCAGAAGAACAGTCAGATTTACACTTGCATTGAACCATCTCAAGGATGGCCTTTTGGGCTGGGAGGACCTCTGTGGTCGTTGGTTTCAGCATGCCATCCAAGTGTTTGAAGTACCCATTTTGCAGGGGATGCAACTGTGGATCCTGCATATTAATGGCTGCTTGTGCCCATGCCCTTGTTTGGACATGGATTCTCAAGATGTGCTGCTTCAGAGCTCCAGGTGTTGGAGGGAGCTTGTCACTTTCTGCCCTGTGTTTGCAGAACAGATGCCATCGCAGTTCAGGGATTGTCTTGATGTTGATACCCTTGGGTGAGTAAGCTGTAAGGACTCCAGTGTTGACAGCATTCCTTCCATCACTTCTGCTTCATCCAAAAGCATCTGTAGAGCATTGATAACATCTTCATCCGTTTTGAGGTAGACCTGCAGCCAGGTTGCCTTGCCTACCATCAAACACATCCCGATGAGCAGGTTCCTCTCCCATGACAAGACGAAGGCTGATCTGACTGACTATCTTGATACCAAAACACTAGAGTACAACAGGGGATCCTCCAAGCTGATCATCACGTCTGCTTCTAGATACACCAGGAGCAACAAAGACCTGGTCTTTGAAGAAAATAACCACGAAGAAGCAGACACACTGCTGATCCACCAGGCTGTGCTGGCTTCACAGCGAAACCCACCTGATGCACCGTTGGTATTTTTCTCCCCAGATACGGACGTTTTAGTGCTAGTCACAGCAAACTATGACCTCCTGCTGATGAACACGTCCATTTCTATGGCCTCTGGTGTTGTGCAGATTGAAGATTGTGGCGAGCTCTAGGTAAAGAAAGAGCAAAGGCTTTGCCAGCCTTCCATGCATTCACTGGGGCCGACAACACAGGGAGGTTCTCCCGTATAAGCAAGGCAACCTGGCTGCAGGTCTACCTCAAAACGGATGGCGATATTATCAAAGCTCTGCAGATGCTTTTGGATGAAGCAGAAGTGACAGAAGGAATGCTGTCAACACTGGAGTCCTTTGTATGTGCAGCTTACTCACCCAAGGGTATCAACATCAAGACAATCCCTGAACTGCGATGGCATCTGTTCTGCAAGCACAGGGCAGAAAGTGACAAGCTCCCTCCAACACCTGGAGCTCTGAAACAGCACATTTTGAGAGTCCATGTCCAAACAAGGGCATGGGCACAAGCAGCCATTGCTCTGCAGGATCCACAGCTGGATCCCCTGCAAAATGGGTACTTCAAACACTCGGGTGGCATGCTGAAACCAACGACCACAGAGGTCCTCCCAGCTCCAAAGGCCATCCTTGAGATGGTTCAATGCAAGTGCAAATCAGACTGTTCTTCTGGCAGATGTTCCTGCAAAGCTAAGGACTTAGCCTGTACTGAAATGTGTCAGTGCAGCAGCCAGTGCCAGAACGATGATGATTCCCAAGCTGTGATGCACGAAAGTGATGATGATGATGATGATGATGATGATGATGATGATGATGATGATGATGATGATGATGATGATGGATAGAGACTGTCTAAGATTACACATGTCATGATGTTTAAGATGGTTACACAAACATCCAAAGTTCACAGTTAAAATAAATAAAAAGAACACTGAGTTAGTATCTGACTGACTGCCTGGGCTGTGCTATTTTTACCCATATGATGGATTATGTCAATGGGATGTTACAAAAAATGAAATGATAACTTGCACCATTGGATTCCTTGACCCTGAAAATGTAGGTTTAGCCATTAAAAACAATGTTCCATCTTATTTAGAAGCCAAGATATTACAAAACATACATTTTACGGCGGCCATTTTGTCAATTCCAATATGGCCACAGACATCTGGGCAAATGCAAACATTGATTTTATGATTCCTTAGACAATAACCTTTCCAAAAATGTATAGTTTTGCAAATCTTCAATATTAATTGATAAATGTTTTTTTAATTACAAAGATATTGCAAGAAAACAACCACATCTGGTCATTTTGGACTCAGTCATGCATCTAAGGGTTAATATTGTAAAGTGTTGTAGCTTTATAATTACCACCATTGGATTCCTCGACACTGAAAATGTAGGTTTAAGAGTTAAAATCAATGTTCCAGCTTATTTAGAGGCCGAGATATTAAAAAACGTACATTTTAGGGTGGCCATTTTATAATTGCCAATATGGCCGCCATATACACATCTGGGCAAATGCAAACATTGATTTTCTGATTCCTTAGACAATAACCTTTCCAAAAATGTATAGTTTTGCAAATCTTCAAAAAAATCCGACAAAATTACATAGTGAACCAGACTATCATAGAGACAGTCTAATGATGAAGCAAACAGCAGAGAAAGGCAAAATCTATTTTCACACGTCAGTTTTTCTTTGTTTTCATATTGTTAGAGGAGTTGCCCACCCAAAAAATTACTTATTGTTTTTGCTGTCATTAATCCCTGTTGTAGCCTGTGGCGAGGAATGTCTAAGTCTTCTAGTTGAAGTATGGAGCTGTATGCTGAGTACTCTCTCTTTATCTCTCTTTACAGAGAACATATGGGGAGGAAATGAATAGAGACAATAAAGGACTTTCCTGCTTGTTTAGCTGTATAATGAGAAGTTCTGCTTGTTTTGGGATTTTCTCATTATCTCAGTAAATGGGCTCTCAGTGAGATAATTAAGGTAAAATGCAAACAAACAGTGGGGGGAAAAATGTGGTGAGTTTCCCTAGTAGACAATATGGAAATCAGGAAGTGATTCAGTTGACAAGAAAGGGAGACGCATCCCACAGAGAACACAGAGATCAGGGTGTTTTTGTTAATAGTTGTGGACCTTAATGAACGTGTTGTACATCTTTTTTTGTGCTCAGCTGTTGAAATCCTGTATGCTGTCGAACACCGGGGCTCCGAGAAACATGAATGCCACAGAATAGATTAGCTATTTCAACAATACAGGACATTGTAGACTATAGGACAAAACACCCTGTAATGTCAGCTTGATTATTTAAAGACTTCCAGAAGAGCAAGATAATGAAAAATGACAGTGAACATATAGAAATGTATATCTCTCCCAAAAACTATTCAGTTCAAGAAGGATTCTGCTGGCAAATGCTTAACATTCTGACCACACTGATGCACATAGCTAATGCTGTGAAATGATCTTTATACACTCTTCCCAAATAATAACTATGAAACTATGAGTAAATGATCCTCCCGTGTTCAATAAATCCTGGAGAGAATTCCCGCAGAGGGTCAGGTGTGTGTTGAGAAATGCTGCTTCTTTGTGGCCCTGTGTTATTGAGGGAAATATAAGCCTGCTCGCTCTATTGCATTGGAATTGCTTCCAATTCACCAGAGTATAGCCCCTCCTGGAAAGAATAAGTGTTTATACCGAAGCCATATGCTTTTCTGTAGCCATAACACAACATGGAAATGTATTGAAGCAGCATTAAAGCAGCCCTGTTCTCATTGCAATAGCAAACATACTCCTTCAGTCAATGGAGTTTTGAAGCTAGAAGATTAATATCTTGTTAGAATGTCAAACATCATTGTTAATCAGTGGCTGTCTGAGAATGCAAATGGAACCCCATGTCAAATGCACTACTTTGATTACGTTCTCAAAAGCATGTTCTCTCTGCAAAGTCTCCTGTGTTAGAGACAGAGCCAGTGTCTCACTACCATGATGGACCCAGCAGGGCCTTTTATTATCCTGACTGAAGCACTGGAGCCTCAGGCCCCGTTTACATGACAACGGTCTTTACAGAAAACGGCAAAATAAAGTATCAGATATGCCGTCCGTTTAGACGGCAATGGTGTTTTCAGGGGTTGAAAACTCAATAAAGTGAAACCTCCTTCTGGAGTGGAATTCTTTGAAAACGCTGCGCCTCGTGTCTCCGTGTAAACGGGCAAGACGGTGTTAACCAGTGTTGCCAGATTCTGCGAGAGAAATAAGCAACCAAGTCTATGTTCTGTACACAAGATGTAAACAAGAAAGACCACCTTGAACTGAACATCAGTGGTGTCAGTGGACTCATCCACAGCTAAAGAATGCACTGTGCTTTTTTTCCTTCCTTCCATCACAAAGCTGTTAAATCAAATCACCCACCTATATAGAACCAACCTAGAACAAACATGGGTAAATTCTACTTCTACAGCACTGGCGCCCAAGTGTGGAATGCCCTGACCCCATCCCTTAAAAGATGTGGTTCACTGGCTTCCTTTAAAACAGGCCTGAAAATCCACTTGTCAGGAGACCAAAGGGGGAGGTAAATTATCACTTCTCCTTTAGAAAGGTGATCACCCCCCCTCTTTACCCCCCCCTTCCTACTCTGTACAACTTTTATATTTTTGATGATATTGATGTTTTTATTTTTAAGTTATGTCGATGAATTGAATACATAGGGCCGCAATGGAAACAAGTCCACTAAGACTCTTTTGTGTAAGTCCTTTTATGACTGTACTCGTGCTGTTTGCATTTCTGTCTAATAAAGTATTCAATCAATCAATCAAAACCACCAGCCAGCATTTCTTTTCTGCTTTTGGAATCTGAGAGGGGAATTTGCTTGATTTGACCTGTCATTTCTTCTTTTTGTTTGGGTTAGGGTTTCGATCCCTTCAGTCATACATTCTTTGTATCTGAACTTTGAGGAAAGGTTGCTTGCCGATAAAATGAATAATATATTATGAAAAGTATAGATTGCAATAATTTGCCAAGAGTCCAGAGATAGTTATGGTTTGTTCCGGATGCGGACCGGAGTCTGGATTTAGAGGATCGCTGCTCTGCTCTTTACAATACTATCCGTAGGGCCCTGAGGGGGCTCCCTACAAATCTTCGCCACGATGCATATGGTAAACAAAGACCTCAGCAATCAAGTCTCACACTTCACTCATTTTGTTTCATTACATTTTTGTTGTTGCATTGAATAAATCTGCTAAATACGTCCTTGCTCGTGAATATGTTAGACGAGACAGACAGACAGACTTGGTTAGAAAGTGTATCAATACATTTACTGCAGTTATAGAGTTATGCATAGATGAGATAGGCAGACAGACAGACAGACCAATAGATGGATCAATGTGGGAAGTATCAATACATTTACTTTAATTATTGAATTATACGTAGATGAGATAGAAAGACAGATAATGGATAGACGGAAAGGACCGTGAGAGATCAGAGGGCTTCACTTGGCTACACAGGTCCGTGTATTTCATTAGCAGCTGTGTATGCGTGTGCGTGTGCGTGTGCGTGTGCGTGTGTGTGCGTGTGCGTGTGCGTGTGCGTGTGCGTGTGCGTGTGCGTGTGCGTGTGCATGTGCATGTGCGCACACGCTGCAATGTTGTGTAATGTTAAATATTCTGTTTTAACTGAAGAGGGCATCCAACTGAGGGTAACAGGCCAGGAGGGATTCTGGGTAAGTTTTCCAAGTTTGGGTCTCCATTCTGGACCCAATTACTGCAAAGATACATACAGTATACTGCTGAAGCGCTGAGCTATGAAGTACTGTAGCCTGGCCCTGCCTTCATATCTTATTGATACAACATCCATTAAAGATCACTGCAATTGACTGGAAACAGGTTGCTGTCCGGCACCAGAGAGAACAGGAGGAGAGAGTAGAGGAGATATGGAAGAGAGGTGAGGAGTTATATCAGACCATGTGTACAATCAAAATATACAGCAGTTATATCTGCTGTCAGGCAGAAACCAACATATTAACCTTTCAGGAAATGAAAAAAAAAAAAAACGTTTTCAAAACAACACAATACTTCCTTATCACAGTTGGTATAGTAACTTTATAATAGTCAGATACTTGAATGTGTCATTATATTATCATCACTTTACCCAAATCCAGCTCAGGGGAAGGTTTTTGACCATAATGTGGAGATAGTTGTTTTGTCCATCATTGATTAAACGAAGTCAGATGGAAAACAAAACCTAAATTGGAGTTAGGTCGTTTGACCGACAGTTTGAGGATCCTACTGTCACGACCGCGTTATTATGGATTCCACCAACGTTATGGGATACACCCGACTTACCTGTGTCTGATTGGCTCCCTGGCAGGCATAGTTTTACTGAGGTTAGGGTTTGGATTAAGGTTAGGTTTAGGCATAGTTTTACTGAGGTTAGAGTTAGGGTTAAGTGCCATACGCTATGAGCACTATAACTATAAAGATAACCATAACTATATCGTTCACCATTGTATTTTTTTATAGTTGGTGTGAACTCTGCCATCCAGCTGACTGATATTAACTATATTTTTACAGTTATAGTTATAGTTACATCATTCAGTAAAGTCTATTCAGGAGTGGACTTTCAGAAGAAGCCATCACTGGAGTGTCTTTCAGAGAGTAGAGAGGAAGGAGGAATGAGATGAGAATCTGTTCAAAACAAGTGCAGAGTGCGGCCGTCTTGTCACAGTATGACTGTGTTTCTGTTGCCACGGTGATGCCATCGTCCTTCGTCTCCCCTCCCCATACAGAGGCGATGACAGTGTGACAACAAGACGAACAGCAGGCGCACACACACACACACACGCACACGCACACACGCACACACACGCACACACACACACACGCGCACGCACACGCACACACATACTGGCAGGCACACACAGTCTCCTCTGCTCAAAGTCCTTTTATTGGGAACAAAACTTCAGTTCATCATTCAGTTACTCTGAACTCCATAGTCCTCTGAGCCTGTGGGAGGCTCAGCCAACTAGTAACTTTTGGTAAAGTTACTCTGTTTTATTTGTTACATTGCCACCAGTCATACATTTTTGTGATTTGTTTTTGTTTTATAACCTAAATGGGCTAAACAGACGACCAATCAGTCTAACAAAATAACATAAAGAAGAAGAAAATAAAGATACAAATATTTAAAGATAAGTGTGCATCATACAATAAATCCCGGCTGAACCAGAAACTGAAAGGTCCCACCAGACATGTAGGTTGAAAACAAAAACGTAAGTCCAAAGTCCAAAACAAAAACATAAAAATACATGCAAAGGCAAACTATCTGCGCCAAAATCCATGACACAAAACTGCAAAAACAATTAATAAAATACAAGCAAATAGGCATGCATACAATTGAAAACATAAATGCGTGCATACACATAAAGAAGAGGATGCCACCAGTCATTTATCATATACTTCTACAAATCTATAAAAGGCAGACAGACAGAATACACAGTAGTAAAACATACAGAACTAGTCACAAACCCAGTTAAACTACATACAGTATATCCGGAGATTCCGGACGCTGTGCAAAGAAAATGACCAGAGGACACAATACAAAAAATTACACAAAACACTAAAGGCAGGGCATACTGCAGCGCAGCACTAAATAATGTGCAAAAAACAGCAATGAGTATGTTCGTGCAGATGGGGATGATGATGATGACGATGACGACGACGTCAAAACAGGAGGTTGTCAGTAGAAGACTAACAGCACACATGGAATCTAGGTTCAACATTAATGTGTTTACATGGATGCTGGGGTTCAAGTGGTTAAGCTGGTGTATCATTGAGCAAGCACTATAGGTTATAAAATGCCACAACAGACAGCTAGTGTTCAGCTCCCAGAGTTCAAAAGAAGACTAACAACTAATAAGAAGAACTCAGTGTTCAATAGTAGACATGTGCTTGAAAAGGGCAGATCCCATGGGTGTGAATTATGTGTAACTGAATGAGTGTTGCTGTAAATAAAACCCAATGTAAATAAAATGTGCATTCAGTCAACTCTCCCTGGATAAGTGTCTGTCAGATGCTGTCTGGATGATTTTGCAGCAGCTAGGTTTACGCATTGCTGCTTCTAGCTGTATATTTTACCTATTAAACTAATAAAATGCTGGCTCATGGGTGGAAATATTTGTGAGCAGAAATCCATAATATCCCTCCCTTGCTTTCATTATCACGTGAGTGTTACATTGATTAATGATATCACATTAATGTTTCAAAAGGGCCCGTCAGTGAGAAATGATCCTCGGCCAACTGAGAGGCTCCAACCTGCACTCGCTCATTTTATTCTTGCTTTAATAAATAATTTAAACTTCAGTAGAGGTGTGGTCTCTTATTAGTGAACCAGTCTTTATTTGCCCTCTGGTTGACTGATATCACAGCCCTGTTGTCTTGTGTGCCCATGTCAAACATGGAAGAGGAAAAACTCATCACTTGGGAGTGAGGCATGTGTTCAACATGAAGATGAGTTGGTTATATTATAGCATCCATAGCAATAACGTAATTGGGTCCCCAAGCAACATAGGTGGCTGTGAACATGGAAGTAGAATTACCTATTGAACCTTTTATTTCCACTATAAAAGGCTTATCTGATGTAAGGGTCATTGAGATTAAAGTTCCTCTCTGTGTTGTTTTACAAAGCATCACCTTAAAATAATGGCCTAAGTCATATTTATTCAAGTAAAAAAAAACAACAACAAAAAACTGAATAAACTGAACAAAAAAATTATAATCAAATGATAAAACAAAATGACTGGTCATTATTTTAATGTGATGAAAGATTATATAATTAAGCATTTCACTACAATGACAGAGTAATTCAAAGTACATTAATGTTTAGTTGAGTCCCACCTCCCTCCCTCACCATCATGCCGGCGAGCACATCACCACGCTTTTGTCATAGTCTCTGTCTGTGTCCTTGTGTTATCTGTGTTTGTGTCTGTCTTGGTGAGTGGGCATATGTGTGGGCGCAGGCTTGGCTCCAGCTTCCAGCTTGGCACACCTGTTACCAGTTCCCTCATCTAACTCACCTGCCTGCCATCAGCTCATCAACTCCAGTCTATAAAACCCTGGTCTTCTCTCCATGCGATGCCAGATCGTTTTTCAACCTCCCGTGTGTGGTACCGCTTCTTGCCAGCCACTGAATTTAGTCCTAGTAATTGCTAGTGCCTCAGTTAGTGTTTCTTAAAAGCTGTGTTTTGTACTCCCTGTGACCATACTCGCCTGCCTGGCCTGCCGTGCCTGCCTACTCCCCTTGACCACTCCAAACCAACACCACCAACCTCCCCAATTCCTCCTTTGTTTAACCCTTTCAGACCGGGAAATAATATATTTTTTAGGTTTCTTTGGGCTATTCAAAAATAGATCTACAAGCTCATAGCGCGGCACAGAGTGCTGTGCTATGATCTGCTATATAGATCTGCTATATAGATCTGCTATTTTTGAAAAATCGTGAACGTTTTTGCAAATCTTTGAATATATATATATTTATATATACATTTTTAAAGCAAACATTTTTAACTCAAATCTGGGGGGGGGGGGGATTCTTCAATGTCTTCTAAATCCTAGTTTAAAAAAAAAATGTTGCTATAATCAGTGGTTCTCAAACCTTTTCATGTCAAGGACCCCCACAATTATAGTAATTTTGGCCGCGGACCCCCATCTCAAAATATTTTGTTCCAAGGACCCCCCAGAAGTTGTAACAGAGTTAAAAATGTGCACTACAGAAAAAAAGATTTGCACACATTTTCACGATTTTTCAAAAAATAGCCAAAGAAATCTAAACATGACACAGATGCGTTCTCGGTCTGAAAGTGTTAAATAAACACCCTTAAGGCGGTTACACACCGGCGAATATGCGAATATACGCAAAATTCGGACTCGTTCCGAATAATTAAAATACGCTTTTTTCGCTCCGCGAAACTGGTGTGGAAGCTTGCATTGACTTTATAAGGTTTTAAAAAAAAACGTATTATTCGCATGAAAAAAATCGCCCCGGTGTGTAAGGACCTTAAGACTTTGACTTTGTGTTGTTTCTGCATTTGGGTCCGCCAGTTGTATTAATCGTGACAGCTTTACTGTGAACTTCAGTAAGACTGACCATACTGTAGGTGTGCAATTTGTGAACAGGGCACCCATGTTGTGCAAATGTTACAGTATATGAGCTTGGCAGCTTGGCGTGAGGTAAACTGTGATTGGTGTAACAGCGTCGCAGTATATCTTGAACTAGAAAAGTGTGCTCCTCGTCCTCGGGGCACAGGCCAGGCCAGGTTGCCTACCCAGGGCCCACAAACTTTGGTGATAGCCACTTAGAATGGGATCTGAAAAATCGAACACATACGTCTTGATTACATGACCCCAGAGATAATGTGTGCTGATTTCTGAGAGTTTTGGACAAAAGCTGTAGGAGTAGTAGCAGAAAGTGTGTTTTGAATAAAACATACTATGGCAGAAAATGTAATCTGGCACAAACATGGCCTATAAGTTGCGTCATGATCCAAGGAATCCAGGGGGAAAAAGATGTTAATTGTGCGACCTACAGCTCAAGATTTGTAGCGCCATCATGAGGAGATTTGATAAAATTGGGATGGAGGTTCTTCCTTGGCTTAGTGGGATGTGTGTGCAAAGTTTCCATGCAATCGGGAGCTGCATAAATGATGTGTGGCATTTTATGCAAAACGGCCACCCTCACAAACTTTGGAAGCCAATCATGGCCAAATGGAATATGAGAAATGTGACAGATACGTCTTGATCATGTGACTACAGAGATAATGTATACTGATTTGCGTGAGGCTTGGACAAAATCTGTAGGAGTAGTAACACAAATTGTGTGAAAGTTTCCTGCCGTGCAAAATGGGGTGGCGCTATAATCGGACAGATCTGTCTTGATCACATGACTATAGAGATAATGTGTACCGATTGGCGTAATGTTTGGACAACATCTGTAGGAGTAACATCAAATATTATTTTTAGATAAAATTGGCCTCCTGGTGGCGCTATAACAAGCCAATATGAAGAATTTGGGCCTCCAGGTGGTGTGTGTGTGAACACACTACCTCACAGACAGACGGAAAGACGGACGTACGCACGGACGAATAGGCAGGGGCGAAAACAACTTCTCGGACACGCCTTCGGCCTAGCAGAGAGAACAACAACAAAGATACCAATAGTAATGATAAAGATGCAAAAGCTACCAACCCGCCCTGCTGTAAATCTGTGGAGGGTGTAGACAGCCACATGTTTCCTCTGATACATAGAGTCAGCAGCCCTTACTTTTCACCTGACAGTGAGGAGTTTCACCAGGAGAGCGCAGCGCACACACGCAGGTTCATGCTTGATCTTCCTTCAGATCCCCTCCGTACTGAACAAGCGCCCCAAACAACAACTACTGTAGGACTTTCGACAAGGATACAGTCCCCTGCAGGCCTCCCATCCAGTGAACGTTGACATGTATTGTGCATGTTGGAGCACTTGGCCATGCCAGAGGCACTGCCAGGGATCGAACCTGTGTCTCTTCAGTGTGGGGCAAGTGTTTTAAATATAAGCCACCCAGACGCCCGTCTACTCTGTATTATTTGTGTAAAAAGTGCCATTGAGGGGTGGTAACTGTACTACAGTGTAGTTTCTAGACAAATAATATGAAATACCTTTCTGGTCTACTTTATTTCAATATATTCTGTACAATGATGTGTAGGTTTACTTGGAAGAAAATGTGAGTTAGTTGATCCCACTGGAAGATATATGCAGCTAAATGAGATTTTGAAAGAGTAGGCTGCCTGCCACTTCTGTCAGCGTTATAGCCCATATAATACTGGCAAATCAGTAGCATAGAATGCTTAATAAATGGCTTTTGCAGATTGGAGAATTTACAGAGCAAACTCTGTGTGTGTGTGTGTGTGTGTGTGTGTGTGTGTGTGTGTGTGTGTGTGTGTGTGTGTGTGTGTGTGTGTGTGTGTGTGTGTGTGTGTGTGTGTGTGTGTGTGTGTGTGTGCGTGCGTGCGTGCGTGCGTGCGTGCGTGCGTGCGTGCGTGGAGCACTTTTACAAGAATATTCTGATGATTGAGAAAAGTGTGCTTGGGTAAATAATGATTAGAAATTATATGATGACAATATGTGGAGACTCTCAGAACTCCCAGAAGTTTTGGAACTGGCTCATGTGTCAAAGTGACAAATGGCTAAATGGGGGATGATTAATGTCTATGCAAAATAATTTACATATCTCCTTTTTTTCTTCATAACTTGTGTACAATAAATTATACACAATCTTAAATGTTACGGCAAGGAAAAATTACAAATGGTATTTTAATGGTGTATTGAATGACCAAATAGCAAAACTTTGTGTGCCACTATCTGCACACAACAATGACATATCAATAATGGCCATTGTAAAATAGATAACAGAATGATGAAGTACTGCCAGGGACCAATCACATTCATGAGCTCTGTGTTATTCACAGGACGAAGCAGACCAACCCTGACCTGACCTGGAACCAGACCTTACTGTCTGATGATCAGAAGCTTCCACGGGAACAAGTTGGAGGGGCTCCAGACCCTGCTTCCCATAGACATATAAAGGTAGGCCTCCTCCGGTTCTGAGGCGTCTGTGTCTTGGACGCCATTTTGGAGAAGGCAAGCTTCCTGACTACTGGCCAATCACAGCACGTCTTTTCCGGGACTTGGCAGAATGTAGTTGTATAAAAATATAACGGGATATTTGTGTCACACACACACACACACACACACACACACACACACACACACACACACACACACACACACACACACACACACACACTGTTATCTCATAAGGAACTGGTTTGCATTGTGATCACTCAGTAGGGATCATTACTGCTTTCTGAAGGTCTGTTGTTCCACCTGCTGCAATTCTGTATGTAGCTGATATTCTTTTGAGTCCCAATTAAGCAAGAGCTTCCAAGAGAGGGTGTGTTAAGCCTAGTTTATACTGCATAAGACAAGCTATGGCTCATGATTCATAGTTCTGGGCAATTAGACTCAATACAATGGTGATTCTTGATGATGAAGATTTATATGAGCTGCTACAAATTCCAGGAGGTATGAGCCAAGTTGCTCACAGCCTGTGAGACATTCCAAATTGTATCCATGTGCCAAAAAAAAGTTGTCTCACAGGGGTTGTCTAGCACAGTAGAACTTAAGATGTATAGTACATCACAGCTATGATTATAATTATGGTGAAAAAAAATAGTTTCCAGTCAGCAATATAGGGAAAGTGTCTTTTCATGGGATGATGGTATTCTTATGAATGGCTTTAAGATTGTATCTATAATGATGTGGAGTTGTGAGATGTAACATGCTGCCTGTGCTGTTTGTAATGTAAGATGTTATTCATTATTTGTCACTTTTTTATTTGCACATACGTGACATTTGTCCTCTGCATTATACCCATCCTATAATAATTAGGAGCAGTGAGCAGCCACTGTGCATCAAATTATTGGCTCAGGAATGCAACAAAAATAAAAAAAATCTCCATGAATTCAAGGCTGATAGAAATGTAATCAGTAATTGATAGAAAATATGATTTTTTTTTGGGTGAACTACTCCTTTAAAGCCCAGATTAGTCTCAACCAAACATTGCCAGGATTCCTACGATAGTTTCATGAACCTAATGCACAGCACTTAGAAATGATTAATTCTACTATAATTCTGTAGAATCAAAGCTATTTACAATAATTCATCTTATTTTACAATCATTATTAAGAATAGAAATGATGAACAAAATCCACTGGTAATGTTCATTCTGAAGTTCCATTAAACAACCAAAGGGAAGAACTCATAAACGGATGAAGAAATAACAGCAAACGCTGAGAACTAAACTATATTTACAACAAAGCAATTGTGATTAACCTCCAGCAGCACAATAACGTGAACCCATCAGCTGCATTCTGCGCCCCACCCTGAGGCTGCTATACACTGATTAGACATTTCAGAAAAATAGTCGAGGCAGGGGAAAATAAGAAATAACTTTATTCTTATTTTTTGCTGACTTGTACAATTGCTTGACTGTAAGTCGATGGTTTTAATGAATGTGAGGCTTCAAACCCTCCTTTATGCTTGACAAAAAGGAATTCTCCATCATTAACCAATTTCAGGGAATTGCAAAATGTGCATAAATGGGTATTTACTGATCCCATGAGGGGGAATTATTTTCCTGCATTTGACCCAGCAGTGTGCTGCTCAGGTGAGCGCACATGGTGGTTAGGTGGTTTGTTCAGGGACACTTGGTCGTGAAGTCTGGAGGAGTCCAGGATCGAACCGGCGATATTTATGCTCTCTGGCCACTCCTGAACTACTGCTACCCCCTGTGTTGATGAGGCATCAATACATTCATACTGTAATGCACTGCATCCACACATGCGCACACGCACGCACGCACGCACGCACGCACGCACGCACGCACGCACGCACTCAAGCACGCACTCATCAGGAGTAGTAGAACATAGCCCTAGTTTTTGAGCATATGGCATCATACGTACATGAACCGCTCCAGTGGAGCTGCTCTGTGGCCAACAGTATAAGACTGTGTAGTGAATGTGTATGACTGTGAAGCATTGTGTTGCTGAAAAAAGAGCATGGATTATGAGCTTGTAGATTCTCTATTTGAACTATCTGATTTTTTTTTTTTTTTATAGTAAAAAATGGCAAGGAAGTTTAGGGATAATGGGTAAGGCACAGGCGAAAATAGGGCCCTCAATCCTTTTCATGCCAAGGACCCCCAAATTGATAAGTATTTGCTGCGGACCCCCATCTGAAAATATTTTATGCCAGGGACCCCCAGTAGAGAAGATTTGTGTAAAAAAAAAAGCTTTCAAGATTTAAAAAAAATAGCAGATGTACAAGCTTGCAGTGATAAACATCTGCAGTAGTGTTTGTGTATGCCTGTGTATAAATATATACGTACAGTATGCCTGTGTATAAATATATACGTGCACATCATGCATTTGAAGTGAGCAGGCATTTGGGTTGTTCTGGTTTAGCACTGTGTGGGCAGAGTTCTCTTTGATTACACCAATGCATGAGGAAAACTGACACTGCTGACAAGCATGATTGTGTGATGAAAACCTTGCATTCAAATGGCAAGCAGCAATTCAGCCATGACATGTTGGGAACAGTCTTTGATAGAACTAGAAGTGACAGGTTTGAAGATGGCTCTCAGCAGACGCTAATAATTCAGCCCACAAAAACCTGCCATTTCCCCCCTTTTTTTCTCTAGTTTGCAGAACCAAACTTAATCCTCAAAATGTACAGTATATATCTAACACATCAGTCATGCATCAGTGACTAATCTGTCGTCATTGGGTGAAACACAAAAGAAAGAAGTCCTGATGAACGTCTGTACACCCCCACACTGAACACACACATAGGCTTAACTCATTCACTGCCAGATTTATTTCTGTTGATAAAACGATCACACTTTCAAGACTACACTGAATTAGGAAAGGATTACGTTAATTACGTCCGTGGCAGTGAATGAGTTAATAGATACAGTACATGACTAACCTTAACCTTACTAAACTCAAATTGGGAACACCAATTTTATCCTCGGACGTGTCAACAAACTTGGTATGGAATAATTTTGTTGATATGATATGATAATGTATAACCATTTGTGTGATTTTTGGACAATTTCTGTTGGAGTAGTAGGAAAATGTGTGAAAATCTAGTAAGGTGAAAATGGGTGTGGTCTATATGGGGAGTTGCGTCCTGATCGAATGAATCCAGGGAAAGGTAGGACCTTTGATTCAGGAGTTATAGGCCAAAACATAAAGCGGGCTAAAATAGCACCTCAATAGCATGAGGCTGGTTAAAAGAAAAATCAAGTGTCTTTTTTTGTGCTACTGGTAGAGTGAACAGAAGGTTTGGTGTTGATCGCTCCAGTGGTTTCCGAGATTAGCTCCACAAAAACAAACACACACACACACACACACACACACACACACACACACACACACACACACACACACACACACACACACACACACACAGAGAGAAAACATAATCACCGTCCCTGGCCTTCGGCCTGGCGTAGATAATCAATGTGAATGCCCAGATGAGATGTGCTTTGCTGAGTTACCTGAAGTGTAGGAAAGTTCTTCTCCATGTCTCCCCATGCTGAGGATCCACACCTGGTCTTGGGATTCATCGTAGTGAAGCTTCACAGGATACGGGTCGGTGCTGACCGTCTGGAGGAAACAGGCAAACTCAAGCAATCCACACTGATGCTTTGAAGACATTATGTGAGGTAGCAATGCAACTCAAACTCCAGATTCCCTGCAGATAGATGGATTGGAGCTGACAGGATAGAAATTTATTTTAACAAGGCAAGAGGGGGAGAGAGAGATGTTTGTGCATGCGTTTGGGCTGTTGATTTGATATCAAGTGGTGACAGAGACAATCTTTTTTACCACAGCAAGGTAATTGCTTTCAATCTGTACCCATTCCTCATCACCAGGCAGCAGATATTCACCAGTCAGAACAATAGGTGATGTACGAGTGACAGTCCAGTCTTTCTGACACATTACATTCACCTGAATGCAGACTGACACTTAGCGGGCTCAAAGGGCCGTCGAGGAACGAGGGATCTTTTATTTGGAGCCTTTCAGGGTGATAGTTGCCATCCAAATACCTAAATCAGAAAGCATGATTTTATAGCATGTTTGCTTGGGTACCAAACCTAATGGTGCTGCCTGCAACATAATACGTACAGTAGCATTTCTGGCTTTCCCGGGAAGAGATGGTCCTGTAGACACCTTGTAGCCAATTGTCAATTATTTGGTTACACATGCAAATGCCAAAAACAATTTGTTTTGTACAAGGTTTATATTAACTAGCTCATTGTTGTTGTTGAAAAAGTTTCATTTCATTCATGTACTCTGAGTCAAAGGAAAGTAAGGGACCATTAAAGCTGCCAGGCAGTGTGTGAACATGTGACTAATTAGCAGTTGCTAATATAATGCAATGAACCTGAACCTCCAGGTAATGAAATAACGAGCATGTGAATGACTCTGTGACAACAGCCTGCTCACCAGTGGGCCCTTGAGAGCCTAGAAACCTGCTGATGTGCACAATTACAGGGTAGATGTGTTGTTGTATGTTGTCTTGTGTGGTAGGTGTGTATGTATGTGGAAGTGGATATGTGTGCACGCAAATGAATGCATGAGTTAATGTACAAGTACTTTATGAGTCTATATTCTCTAGTTCGGGGGCAGTAAAGTCTAGTTTTTACTGT
Organism: Gymnoscopelus braueri; assembly: GCF_963280865.1. Taxonomy (NCBI): domain Eukaryota; kingdom Metazoa; phylum Chordata; class Actinopteri; order Myctophiformes; family Myctophidae; genus Gymnoscopelus; species Gymnoscopelus braueri. Next base: position 13,467,245 of record NC_137622.1, on the reverse strand, counting down.
GTAAGACAAGATATGTCTCATGGTTCATAGCTCTGACCATTTATACTCAATATAGCGGGTCACTGACAAGCGTCCTGTGTCCATAACAACGATGTGAGCTGATAGAAATATATTCAAAATTACATAAATGAGTCAAACATTTTGTCTTACAGGGGTTGACTTACTTAGACTTTACACTGAATTAGGTGTATATAATAATTGGCTGAATGCACCAGTGTATTGCCATTCAGACTAGAGGCCTATGTGTATTTATACATTTTCTTTCTGGCCATGTTAACTTTAGTTTCCTCTGGATAATAAGTGATGCTGTGTGAAGTGAACCTGTGTGAACCTTTAGATTAAACCTGACTAGCCAGTGCCAGGAAAACAGTGTATCAGGATTAGACAGACGTAATGATAAGACCATCACACTTTCAAGACTAATTTAGTACAACCATACTACAGAACTGAACAGCAGAGGTAAGGTCTGGGTCTGAAAGATCCAAGCAATCGATCAGATTTTCATTTGCAACATCCTACTTCAACTGAAACAAATAGGCCATAAACTAGCTCAGATGGGGCCTAGAAATGAATTTCTCTCCAGTAACCAGTGCAGGCATAACGGAAGTGCTTTAGGTGCTGAAGCACAGGGCAACAACCTTGGGGGGGGGGCACCAAATGGCCGAGGAGAAAGTGAAAGAACACTCAACTATCGCCGAAAAGCACCAAAATTTAGAAGCAGCGGCTGCTGAAGGAGCGCTAAAACGGTCCGGGGGTGGCACCGAAACGGGTTGTAGCACCGGGCACCACGAAGGGTTAATCCGGCCCTGCCAGTAACGTGGGTCAAAGTGTTGAGGGTGTACATATTTAGCTTAACACACTATATCAAATGTACTCCTCAAAACACCCTGCAATTTTTGCACAAAAAAGGGCAGCATTTCAAAACATTTATCTGAATTAACAGTGGATAGGGAGCTAACACAAAAAAAGAAGCAAAAATAGCCCCTCTAACAGTGCAAGCTAATTCTGAAATATAGAGCTTAGCTAACTCTCACATTATACCATTGGTCCTATTGTGATAGTCAAAAAGGGAAGATTTACTTGGTTTACTTGGATGGCCTTTTGTGACTGGATGTCAATGAGCGGACGACTCAAGGTTGGTTGAGATGCATAAATAAACTTGTCCTTCATGTTAACCGCTAATGAGTTTGTGTGTGTGAGTGCGTCTGCGTGTGTGTGTGTGTGTGTGTGCGCGCGTGTGTGTGTGTGTGTGTGTGTGTGTGTGTGTGTGTGTGTGTGTGTGTGTGTGTGTGTGTGTGTGTGTGTGTGTGTGTGTGTGTGTGTGTGTGTGTGTGTGTGTGTGTGTGTGTGTGTGTGTGTGCATGTGCGTGTGTGTGTCGGGGGGGGGGGACAGACTATGACCGGACAGACTATCGTTTCTAGGAGATTAGTCTTCGGTGGTCTTGTCATTACTTGTTTTAATACCTCTTCTTTTTCCTTTCTGAATTTGGGTTCTTGTTTTGCAATGGACCGTTGTGGAAAACTCTTTCACAAATAAACTTCACCTGACTTGACAACAGCTCACAGTGTAAATCTTGGCAGACCAACACTATGTTCTCTGCCAGGTTGCCTGCAAAACCTACATAATGGCTCCCATTTGTCCGAGCATAATCCTCATGCAAACCCTGCTGACAATCCTTAGCTCTTTTAGCCTCTGGTTATTGGCAGCTCTCAGCACCCAGGGCAGACATCCCCCTCCCTCCCACTTCCATCCCTCTCTTGTCTGCCCTCCTCTGCCCTTAAAGCCGACCGGATCAGCCCCGGACACTCGGTCCAGCTCTGTGGGACCGGAGGATTTAGGGGAGCTGTCGGTCTAGTCCAGGATGAATTGAGATGAACAGAGAGTTGCAGCAGGGGGTGCTCCCTGAGTCACGTTGCTCCACACAGGAATCCAGTTCCCCTCCAGACCATCTACCAGCAGCACACAGCGCTCTCTGTAGTGAGAAATCCAACTTCCGACATCCAGAGAAGAGCATGAGAGGAGGAGGAGGTCATAACACTCCCCTCAGTTTTTGTGTTTGTCTGTGTGTGTCCGTGTGCGTCCGTGCGCGTGTGTGTGCATGTAAATATGTGTGTATCTATGTGCGTGCATGTATTACATAATGTTTAAGTGATTCTTGCATAAAGCTGACTGCTTCTGTTGACTGTAAAGACGTTTGTTGTTTTCCTATGTACAGTATGAATGCATCCCTGATCCAGTAATTAATGGCAGATTATTTCATGACTTACATTCAACGGTGGAGCGATGGGGTGGACAACGGTGGCCACCACTCCATTGGCCACCACACGGCACTGCCTTTAACCGTTAATACGTTTTTTCTGTCACTGCCACAGAGCCACCAAGGACACCTTTTAGTTGCACACCCATCCAATGGTAGTAACCAAGAAACTGAAGTCACTCATTTGAACTGTGATTTAAAAAAATTTCATGAATCTATCAATATAGTGAAGGATGGGTTATAGCGTGCTACAGTATGTGTAATATATACTGTAAGTTATCTAGCTAGCCTTTTCTTGCTTCATATGCAAAAAATACAGGATTAATATTAACTTCACAATGCAAGGGGTACAGGCTTAAATCAATGCCAATATTATTTTGTACTTGTAAAAATGACTTGCACTTGTAAAACATGACTTGTGCTTGTAACTTATGGTTTGTGTTTTTACTTGCAATTTTGTAAATTGACTTGTGTTTGTAACTGATGGTTTATGTTTGTACTTTGCCAGTTGAACTTGTAAACATGTTGTACTTGTGGATACATATTTTCTATTAACATTTGTGAACAGAAAAATTACAAATCCAAACATGCAACACTGCCCCCACAGAGTACAGACACAACTCATGACGCAACACACTCTACAAGTGCTCACATTTTTGGCATGAAGTTTGCTCTTCCGGTTGAGAGCCAATCAGCTCTTAATGTATCCCTTTGAACTTCAAAGGGGTTGTGCACTGAGTTGACTGATTGGGCAATAAAAGTGTCAAACTCGTGTTCGTGTAGCGTGTTCCCTACCCCTCTTCAGATCGGGAGTGATTATCTAGCAGGATTATCCTCTAGTGTCAGTGGTTCAAATATCCAATCTTAAACCTCCCAATTAGCTCACGTTCGGGGCCACCCCGATATTTATTTGATTAATTTAGGTTCAAGGTTACTTTATTTTGTCTCCTCATGGGAGAAATTTGTCTTGGACACACAGACCAGCAGCATACACAATACCATACAGTACAGGACAGAGACAAAAACAAAAACATAAACACACAGTCCGTTTTTCCTAGTCATCACCCTCCATAATAATAATAAATAATAATAATAGCCACCTCAATTTACCATTGTCCGAGTTGAATGGCACGGAATTGTGTGAAGTATATAGATTTCTGTGTCAGCCATGCCCAGGCCAGTGTATGTTGTGAGTACTATGACGTCATGTTGATGATGACATCAGGGTACTCCATACAATATGTGGGGATTTGTGGATTTATCTATGTTTTTGGGACAATTGACCGAATTCGGAGTTGTCAAGTTTGATCAGTAGAGCTGTACTCGAGATATACAGCAGACAACTCACTCACATGCACACAAACAGAGATTTTGCACATTCTATATAAAAGGATATGCTCATCCAGAGCGAGATCGGAATAAGCAGAGTAAGCATAAGCTCTAGTCAGATGAACATAATATAAATCAGATTAAATCCCAAATCCGATTATATTTGAATATTTTATCATACTTTTAGTATTTCAATTAAATGTTAGTGGCACAAACACACCATTTGATGGGTGCTTTCTGTTTCTTTTTGGCGAAAACAAGCTACATTCAACTGCCAATAATTCACTAGTAAGAGACCACACCTTCTGCTCAAGTTAAACAGCATTTATTGAACACAATGAAATGTAAGTGTATTGATGGGGAGCCCAAGGTGGGGCGAGACTCAGGGTGGGGATATAGTCTCGGGAGCCAGGCGACTGCCGCGGTTGCTCTGCTCGGGAGCAGTCTGTCTGCTCAGGAGCGGTCTGTCGCCTTCGCTCCGACACTGCGCCCAAAAGGCTGGCTTGGAGGTGGCAAGGCCGGGAGGTGGAGACGGATGGCGTCCAGGTGAGCGAGGAGCGTGAGCTGCTTGCGGGTCGGGCTACCTCCCTGGTTTCGGGTCAGCTCCGAAATCTGTTAGAAACTGTGTCATGTACCATGTAACCTCCGGGCAACGGGCCGAGTCCATCCTGGCCCAGGGCTTTAGCGAAATCTGGTAGAAACTGTGTCATGTACCATGTAACCTCCGGGCAAGGGGCCGAGTCCGTCCTGGCCCAGGGCTTCGGCCGGTCCGTGGACGGGATGCTGGGCAGTGGGGCGTACCTCGGCCGGGACCTGGAGAAAGCCGGTGGCTTATAGGCGGGCAACTGTCGTGTGATTCCTCCTGTCCTTGGACCCTCGGTCGGGCGAGGAAAAACTCCCTCCGGGAGAATGGAGGAGGAAGAAACCTCGTCTGATGACGGAAATGGGGTGCCGGTGAGGGTGTGGAACCGCTTGAAGGCGCTCCACGCCGTGAGGTAGCTGGATAGGGTCCTGGGTGCGAAGCTGTTTACTATGTGATGACGTGCCTGGGTGATGAGGTGTTGGAGCTGGGGGTTTAAGTGAAGATTGTCATGGAAAACAGAGAACCGGAGTTGGGTAGAGGTCGGCTTCCGGGGCGAGACGACGAAACTTCTGAGATGAAAGGCGGGAGAGCGAATCAGCAATTTGGTTAGAGTGACGGGGACATGAGCGGCACGGAGGATGAATTGGTGGGTGACTGAGGTCCAGATAAGGCGGCGGAGGAAGGGCATGATGGCAGGGGAATTGGAACGGCGGCGGGGGAAGGGAGGAGGGAAGGTGGTGGGGAGAAGGCGAGGTACTGGCCACAGTGGCCAGTGCCTGCCTGTGAGCTCCCCCCCCTCCCTCGGCGTGAAGGTGAGGGAGGGGGGGGAGGGAGGAGGGCCAAGCGCTCACCTTACGTTGGGAGGGAGGGTGGGGAGCAGCGGGAGGCGTGGCTGAGGATGACGGGCGGGCAGCGGAGCTGGAGCGAGAGGCCCGAGTGGGCGGGCCGATCCTGCTGCGGGGGAGGGGGGCACGGTGCGCTCCGTGTGGAGGTAAGCCAGGTAGGCTGCAAACAAGTCGGTTTTGCGGTCGTTTTTTTGGAAAGGGACACCCCTCGCCGTGAGGACCCCCTGCAAACCGACGACCGTCCAATCTTTTATTGATTGCAGAGGCAGGGCTTGCCTCTGCGGACGGCCGCCGGTTGCAAACGCTCCTTGGCAAGATGTGGTGGGTGTCTGGCTGGAATGAGGATCGGGTCCGCTGTCCTGCTCTTCTCGGCGCGGCTGGGCTGGGGGAAGCGAACGTTGGTTTCCCGTGCTGGTCTCCCTGTGGACGGAGCGGCTGGAGCGGCTGCTGTCGGAGACGGCGTATCTAGACACTTGTGAGTCGGAGAAGAGCTCCTCGTCCGATTAATCTGCAGCTCGTCCATGACGGACGGCGGCCCGAAACTAAACTAAACTAAACTACACTACCTGTGCTTACCTGGCTTACCTGCTGTGGAACGCTTGGATATAACTTGTTGAAATGAGCTGAACTGTGACGACGGCTAAATAGCTTTGGGTGGGTCAGAACGGGGAGTGTATCTAAAGTTTTAGTGGCTTTAGATACAAAGAAAGCAGCTAGGTGGTGCACGCACATCCAAGAATTGCAACGGGTGCTGGATCCAACTGAAGAAACATGAACGAAAGAAAAGAGTCCGCACACCGTCTTAATGCTCCCGGTAATTTAATGAATAAAGCGGTCTGTATAACAACGTTTCGGCCGGTGTGGCCTTCGTCAGGTATACTGAAAAGTGTGAGGAGACAAGTATTTAGATACAAAGAACTCTCGGTGGAGACGCGCGGTTGTTTGGAATACTAGCAATGAAATCAAACGGATTGGATTAACTAGCAGTGAACACAAACAGCTAGGTGATACAATCGCAGGTGTATTTATCCTGTGGTGATGGCAGCGTGGATTGGCTGAGAGATAAGCAGCGCATGCAGCTGGACTTGATAATGTGATAGGGAGGAAGTGGCCAGGTTGAGCAGAGGGAGGAACATGCGTTGAATACAACTACATCTATGGAACGGATTATCGCGACAGCACAATTATTTTTCTCCAATTCTCCGATTTTTAAGGTTAGTGAAAACGTTCGGAATCGCTGGCAAGGGCAGCTATAGACGATGTTTTAACTCTGGCGGATAATGTTAATATGTTGGTGTGGAAACTATATTTTTGTTCCGCATTAAAAAAAAATATATTTGGTCGGTACGGGCCGTTTGGTTCGGTACACCGGTGTGGTTTGGTACTTTACACCCCTACTAGGTTTTTTCTCCAGTGTGGATACGCTCCTGGTGTGTCTTTAGAGTGTCGAACCGACTGAAGCTTTTGTCACCCTGTTCACAGTGGAAAGGTTTTTCTCCCGTGTGGACACGCTGGTGTCTTTTCAGGTGATTTAACTGACTGAAACGCTTATTGCACTGTTTACAGAGGAAAGTTTTTTCTCCTGTGTGAATACGCTGGTGTTTGTTCAGGTCACCTAACTGACTGAAACTCTTGTCACACACTGTTTACAGTGGAAAGGTTTTTCGCCAGTATGGATACTCTGTTGTGTCTTCAGGTGACTTAACTGACTGAAACTCTTGTCACAGTGTTTACAGTGGAAAGGTTTTTCTCCAGTATGGATACTCTGGTGTGTCTTCAGGTGACCTAAGCGAAGGTGACCTAAGTTTTCTTTCCTGTGTCAGTCAGATGATGTCTCTTTACTTCCGATTGTGTTAAAGTCTTGGTAGACTGTTGACTACTGCAAGGTCTTGATTCTTGAGTTTTCTCGCTGCTGGCTCGTTGTCGGGAACAGTGGGTTCATCGTCAAAGCTGCTGCTATGCATGGGCTGTAATGGTCCAAGAATGTAACTAATGATGTGTGACTTTACGATTTAGCTTGTATATCTGCTATTTTTTAATAGCCAAAGTGTAAAATAATGCTTTTTAGCTCAAATGAAAAAGTGACACAGATGCGTTCCAGGTCTTAGTGGGTTAACCCATTAAGACCTGAAGCCGATTCTACAAATGTCTTCTAAATCCCAACAGTATTCTGAAAAAACGTATGTTTCTATATCAGTGGTGCTCAAACCTTTTCATGTAAAGGACCCCCAAAATTATATGTATTTGACCGCGGTCCCCCATTTCAAAATATTTTGTTCCAGGGACCCCCAGAAGCAAAGATTTGAGTTAAAAATGTTCGCTTTAAAATAATATATATATTCAAAGATTTGCACAAATTTTCACGATTTTTCAAATATAGCAGCTTAAAATGGAGTTCCATGTCATTTACTGAGATAAAGCTTCAGGCCAATCATAGCTCAATCGTCTTCCAGTATGAAATTAAGTTCTAACATGACAGAAATTACAGTCATAATTTATACCAGCTTGTGGCAAGCTAAACAATGACAACAGCAGTAAGACAAACCACAATGTGTAAGAGAGCTGTGGAGTCTCTTGCCGTTGTTAAAGTAATACTAAGTAACTTTTTCAACAAAACTAAAGTTAAATTGTTTATCTTTTGTGAGTGGCAAATGTTTCACAACACCCGCATGAATTTCCCCCCCGAAAGCCTTTTATAAACTATTTTATATTGAAACGGTGGCTAGGGTAGTCATTCCCACGAAAATGACGTCATCCGGCCGGAAAACGGAAACGGAAATGCACCGGTTTCCTGTTTGGCCAGGAACTACCGCACCGGTTTCCTGTTTGGCCAGGAACTACCGCGCTAATAACAAAAAGGAATCTCACGCTGTTTTTAAGAGATTGTAGGATTTGAAGATCGAAAAACAACAGCAAAAGAAAACACAGCTCACGGTAACTAAAGCTCCACTGGCTAAGAGTAACGATCCACAGATAGTATAAAACAATTAAAAGAACGCTTTTTGAAACGCTTCCGTCTTCCGGTGAAAACAAATGGAATTCTGGGTAACGCAGGAATAAACAAATGACCTGCAGTGACGGTAATGACCAGCAGAGGCTGCTAAAAATCAATATTTCCGGACCTGCATTGTATTACTTTAACCTTTTCACAAGGAGGGAATCGCAGGGATAGATTGGACATCTCTGACATCTGTGTCATCATGTCCACCCATGACTCAGCACTTTCCAACCAAACCCTTTATCAGATCTTTGTGGTTGTTCTGATGTGTTCAAGAGTTGTTTTCCTTTCCATAAATTGGTGTCTGCAATATTCCTTCACAGCTGACATTTAAAGGACCATACCTGAATCAACACATTATTGTTTATTCCAAGCTTCAAGCATATATTGTACATAAACCGACCATTTTCCTGTTAATGTTTTTTTTCTAGACTTTGGGTTTGTTTACACTTTTGACCGAATGCCGTAAGGATGTAATTTACTTATTTAAAAAACTATTATTATAGAGGATCGGAGCTATGGAAGTTTTCTGTTTTAGAACTACAACCTTTGAAAGGTTTAAGGTTTTGACAAAGATTTTCACACTTTCTCAGCTCAAAACATACACTGTGCTGTCTCTTGAATTCTTGAATTGTTCATTTTGTGCCACCTTGTGGTTTTATGTTGTATTTAATGTCCTCTATAAATCTGGATGGTATACATTCCAATAGTATTTAATTTGCTGTGATAGCCTATTGGTTAATTCCTTTATTGCTTGTTAAGAAGCTACTGGTTCATTCCTTCATTGCTGAGAAGCAAGCATACTGCAGTGTGTTCTCCGCATCTCTCCAACTACGTATTGTGTCTTGGAGTAGATATGTCTGAGAGTAAACTCCTCAAACATGGCTGTGTTAAAGTGTGTAAGAACATGTACTGTGATATGTATAGTCAATATTGTTGTTTTTGTCACTTTTTAGTAGTGCTTCTTGTTTGGTCTACTAAGTTCCATGTGCCATGTGAGCTACAGGTGGCTTGTCCATGTGATTACATTTGTTTGTTTGGAATCATATCAATGTGTCTTACATGTTTTAACCACCTGAAAAACGACAAAGATAAATGGCAGGGTTGGAAAGTGCTGAGTCAGGGTGGAAATGATGACTCAGATTTACTGTATTCCTGTATTCCATCATACAGGGACGGGTCCCTAACGATTTCAAAAAAGCAAGGGTGACCCCTCTGTACAAAAAAGGAAACAAATTAGACCCTGGCAACTACCGCCCTATTTATATTCTTAGCTCCATCTCGAAAGTCATGGAAAAAATAGTCTATGAACAGGTCGATAAGTATCTTGCCGAAAAAAATCTAATCTACAAATTCCAATCTGGTTTCAGAACAAACCACTCCACTGACACATGCCTTCTCTATTTGAACGACTCGATCAAACAAGATGTCGACAAGGGCAAATATTGCGGCATGGTCATGTCATGCTGGACCTCCAGAAGGCCTTTGACACCGTCAATCACCCAATTATGATCAATAAGCTCAAAGCAATAGGTTTTGATGATACGTCAGTGAACTGGATGAGATCCTACCTGGAAGGGAGGGAGCAAGTGGTGGAAGTAAACGGCACCCAGTCCCCCCCCCTCCCTGTGACTTGTGGTGTCCCACAAGGAAGTATACTAGGACCTTTACTGTTCCTGATATATGTGAATGACATGTCATCGGCCTGCGACTGCAAACTGTTCCTGTTCGCAGATGACTCGGCCCTGCTAGTCTCGGACAGGGACAGGCTGCAGGTTGAGAAAACTCTCAGCTCGGAACTCAACAAGATCTGCATCTGGCTCTCTGACAACAAACTTTCATTACACCTGGGTAAAACTGAATCCATCCTCTTTGGGTCCAGTCCTAACCTTAGCAAGGCAGAGAGTTTCACGATCAAAGTGGGTGATGATGTCATCAAAAGAAAGGATGAAATTACCTACCTGGGCTCCATCTTGGAGGCAAACCTCTCTGGTAACAAAAACGCCGAAAAAGTGATCAAATATGTCAACCAAACAACACGCTATTTGTGGAGGATTGATCGCCTAGTCAGTAAGAATACTCTGAAGATTCTTACAGGGGCCCTCATTCAAGGTCATTATGATTATGCATGCACTTCATGGTATCACAACACCTCTAAGGCCTTAAAAACAAGGCTCCAAACATCCCAAAACAAACTTGTAAGGCTACTTCTTGGCCTCAATCACAGAACCCATCTAACCCCTGCTCATTTTGCTAGGATTGGATGGCTTAGGGTTGAGGACAGAGTACAGCAACTTGCTATGGGCCTGGTCTTCAAGATACACCACAACATTGGGATCCCCCTGTATTTGTCAAAATACTTCCAAAATGTTAATGCAGTCCATGATCATAACACCAGAGGCAGCTCCACAAATCATGTTCAACCCAGATTTGGCTCAACTAAGGGAATGAACTCGTTCTCATGCTATTCATCAAAAATGTGGAATGCCCTACCAAAAGGAGTAAAGGAGTGTAAAACCCTACTCACTTTCAAAACTGCCCTAAAGATACACCTTCAGGAGGCTGCAATTCGAAAATGGCCCCTGTCTAAGTCTTAACCTACCCCCCCCCCCTCCTTCATTTTCCTCTTTTGTATATATATATTTTTTTTCTTCTCTCGTCATACCAGTAACCTGAAAGCTGATTGTATGACATTCTGTATAGTAGTGTGTATATCTGTCTGCCTCTTATATGACATCATGATTTGTGTGCATGGGGTTCTCATCTTAAACAAGCTTAGTGCTTAATGAGAGTTTCCAGTTTAGTAGACCTTGTATTGTGAATTTGTACTTCCATGTACTGTTATGTACTGTCATGTACTATTCTCATGTCTTTCTAAATAAACTACATCAATCAATCAATCAATCAATGTGATTCCCTCCTTGAAGAAAAGCCAACGAAAAACACTGCCGCATTCGCCTTCAAGTCTTTGGCTTTTCCAATGTGGCCAAAACGGCATTGTATGCCTCAAAATATCACAACCCTGAGATCTTTGGATCAAGTTTGTAAGTTTCAGCAGCAAACAGAGGCTTATAGCTGGCCTCCTCCGCCCTGCGGTACCATCTGTCCCTGTGTTTTCTCTGATATTGTGTGTATATATTGTAGTTAAGAATAATGAATTGGCTGGGTTATTACCATAAACTAATCAATCACAGCTCATCTGTAGTGAGTGGAGGGAACGTGAGCTCCAGACGTTTAGCATCCCAGCATCAGTGCCCTGGCTGTGATTGATGTCCTAATACAAACACCTCTCAGAGGAACAGCATTGGGGTTGTTGTGTATTCATGGAATTTGCTTCATATGGAACAGTCATCCAATCAGCGCCGCCTCCTAGATGAAAGCTTCCATTTAAGAACATACATCTGTCAATCTAACAAGCATCTGCCCAGAAAACAGGGTTTAAAATACGGGAAAGCTACCGGGACCTCGGCTCGGCTTTGTTTTGTTGTTGTCCCATAGGTGGGCAAATTCAAGTTCAATATGTGCGTGCATGTATACAGTACCTGCCCCCTCACCCCTGAGAAATTGGGCTCCTCGAAGTCATGGTGTAATTCGGATACTGCTGGCAAGCCAGCTTTGAATAAATGTCTCTCGCTTGAAGTCTTCGTGATGGACGTCAATTTGATGAGGACACTTCTAAATAGTCCTCTGGGTTGCATAAAATCCTCTTCAACAGAATATGATCTGTTGTTAACGCTCAGTGATGATGAACTCATACATTAATTCATCATTAATTTATCATGAACTCATCATTAACTAATGGTGAAGTCACTATGACCTAACCAAGTGTAATATATCATTTAAGTTATTCCACAGTTCCACTTCTATGCCCAGGATGAGTGTTGATAGGTGGGTAGAAGTAGCAAGGAGGGTCGGTCTCTGAACGACCACCAGAGACCGCAACCCTCCTCGCTACTCCTGTCCACCTATGAGGGCATAGAAGTGGAACTGCGGAATAACGTCCTTACCTAATGATATATTACACTTTGTTAAGTTCACCATTAGTTAATGATTAATTCATCATTAATTAGGCGTTAGATTTGTGTATGAATTTTCCCCCTTCAAGTAAAGTGTTACCTGCTAAAGATAAGATGGTGTCAAGTGCTGGTCATAATCCATACAGTTACTCTGTGATGGATGGAGACCTAAACCTTCTCCAGTAGACCATGTTGCACAAGAAATAAATCCCAAACCTCACTAAAGGGCAGTTCAAGTCTTCAGCTTTGATTTAAAAGAACTGACAGTTGTAGCAGATGAAAAGAAAGTGTGGTTCTAATCCTGCATGACGGAGGCTTTGAGGCAACAAGTGAAAACAACTGCAGTTCAAACGCACACAGGAAATGACACGGCAGCTGGCTTCATAACACCAAATAATATTACCAATATTGGAACATAACAGTTCTGTACAGATACGATAAGATTAATAGATTTTAGAGTGTAGCAGGGCTGGTTCACACTTACCTTCCTCTTGCCACAGAATGTTTGCCACTGTGGGGGAGAGAAAAAAAAGAATAGGGAAGATTGATGCAGGATTCAACGGTGTCCCTCGATAGAAACCACCACACCACAACACTTAAACCTATATAACAGCCGTTTCACACTCAGGTCCCGGGTGCGCACTCCAGACCGCTTGGCTAGTGTGAATGTAGCGAATTGACCCGCGAAACGGATCACCGTTCCGTTCCCGAAACCACCTCGGGAGGCAGTTTCGGATCCGGATCATGCGTTTTCGGGTACGGTAGCTGCAATGTGAAAGCAAGCGTACCGTTAGACGGAAGTGGCCCGCTATTTGGAATAGGTGACGGTATATAAACTCGACAAAAACAGCCAACAAAAACACGTCGCAGATCAATCCACAGGGGTTCAACCATGGCCGTAACAGAGCAGTGCTCTCTGTAGGCTGGAATCCAACCGTTGCGGCATCCATCCGTTGGATGCCGCATGTGTTGGACGCCTGTATGTTGGATCATGCCTTCTGTCAGCGCAGCACCGGTTTGAAAAAAAGAAAAAAGACACACCGACATTCCATAGGCTAAATCAATGCATTTTGTGATCGCATCGCACAACTAATAGCCTACTAAAACTAACGGGGAATACCAGAAAATAATAATATTTTGACATACGGGAGAAACGGTTGGTGCAGATATTTAAATTGGATCTCTACTACATATCTTTGCTGTTAGGAAGAAACCCTGTATCCCATATTGCAACTTTTAATGCTTTTTCATCATAAATGAATGCCCTATTGTCATACAGTGTCACACAAAAGTAGCAAAAATAGCCAAGCTACAAGCTGAAAATGCGGTGCAATGCGACACATTGAGCTTGTTGATCCACTATTTTTGATATTACAATATAGAGCAGATAACCACACTGATCTTGCATTGGAAAATATAATTTTTATTTTAAATATGAACAAAGGCAGGAGATGCACGTCCCCACAGTTCTTTTTTACACACAGTGCTGGACCCACAAATCATAAATAAATAAAAATAAAAAGGTGAGTCTGCACATAAACTGCTCTAGTCTTTTTAAATTATAACCAAAGCTCTAAAGTTAACGTTTCTCCCATGTAGGGCTAATAAATTAATACATAAAATAAGGAGACTCTTTTTAAATAACCAAAAGTGAACTTTCTCTTATTATTATTATTACTTTAGAGACTATGGCAAGCGCGATCCTATCGCACACCTTCCTACATGACCAGCTATGGCTTTGCAGTCCAGAGGATGAGATTAAACAACAGACAGGCAGCGTTGCGGAATGCGTTTGTGTCAACTGTACTTGTACTTTTCTTCATAGAGAAAAAGAAGAGCACAGGGCGCATATATATATATATATATATATATATATATATATATATATCATTCAGTCCGACTTCACTGTAGGCTATAGTTGCCTTTTCATTTTGTACTTAAGCTGTCGTGAAAGTTTATAATATTTAGAGAAATGTAAAGTTTCAAATGCAAAAGTAGTAGTAGTTGTGAAGGTTAGTAAACTGTACATTTAGACTGAATGTTTCCTGTATCCTCATCTTGCGCTAATGCACACAAGTGTTTCACCAGGTTTTGAAACCCTATATTAATGCGAGCCCAGCACAAACATTGTCCCATAGTTGATGACGTCTGTGTCCACAGAAGAAACACTATGTGCATGCCGCCACCTATAGGATCGGGGGTATATATGCATGTGTTCTCTGGCGCGATTGGATCTTGGCCAATGTGAATGCAGGCCACTGAGGCCAGCATTCGAATTGGGAAACGTTTTCAATGAAAACGGATCCAGTGTGAAACCGCCCTAAGAGAAAGAGGAAAGCAAAATATGTGACTGTTTTATGGAAGCTGGCTCTCTGACACCTAGTGCAATAAACAATCAATAACCAACCAATATTTTCTCTTCTTTTTATATTTGTATAATTAATTGTAAATGTATTGTTTGTAAATGTTTTTTTTTTTTTAGAAAATGATGCAGGATGAATTAAGATAATTGGATGAAATCGATCACATGTAATGTACAAACCTGCAATAAAGTATAAAAACATAAAATAATAATAATAACCAACCAATCAATAAAGTCTCTGCTTTGAAATAATTTGATATCAAAATTCTAGAGAGTACTCAGTAGACCATGAGTGTTAACAAGGCAACAACAGTCACGTTTTATAGGCTACTTAAAATGATGAACTAAAACCAGAAGTAGAACACAAACTCTTGAGGCCAGTTCAGATCTATTATGTCTATGATGAATGTTGCTGCGTGCGTGAACTATCTCATTTCAGAAAATCTGAGGCAAGCTGTTGTTATCTCAGTAGATTAACATCACATCACATCAACAATGTCAGTAACATTGTTTTGATCATAAACAGCACACAAACCAACAATGATTTAAGTGTGCTTCCCAGCTTTTTAGCCTGGTCTGTGGTCAAGTAACTGTGCCAGATGTGGAGTCATGAGCCGTACACCACCTAAGCCCTATATACTTCAAATAGCAAAAATAGCATATCTACAAGCTCTCTGCAACGTGTTGTGAGCGGGACACGTTGTGAGCTTGTAGATCTACTATTTTCCTTATTTTTTTAGAACATTGTCACCTATAATGACATGCCCAAAATAGGGACTCCAGGTTGAAAGTGATTAAAACTGTAATGATATCCTGTTTTAGAGGTCTCTTTAAGCCTTTTTGACCTGTCCTGTTTGTGTACGGTGGTAGAAATACCCCCTCATTCATAATGTATATATTCACCATTAGTATTGTACACAAGAACCAATTTGTCCTTATCCTGCATTTTGCTTGACATTAGTACTGCATAGAATTCTTTCTTGAATGTTAAATAAAACCAAACTCGTATATCATTACGAAAAAGACCTCTTCACGTCTCTCAGACTCTTTTGATAGCTGATAAGAAAACCAATTATTCAAATCACCTTCAAAAGGGCCACTGCTGTGGTTCAACAAGTTTGGACTTTAAACTGGCTACAATGACTATACAGAAGCTGTGTCATTTTGAGTCATTTTGAGTTGTTATTGAGCAGTCAATAAAACCTGTCTTCCTGTTCATGCCCCATGAGCAACAGACCGGGTCTCCGGTTTGGATTGCTTGTTATGTCTCACTAACTGCTGCTCTGTTCGATTGTGCTGCGCTCATTTAACCTTGCCTGTTGCTATGAGTGTGGGGATTGTCGGGGATCGATTACTTGAGTCTCACGTGGTTTTGATGTTGATGTTGTTGTTACGTTGTTCTCTTGAGCTAAGAAAGTAAAGTGAAGTTCTCTGGCAAACTGTGTCATGGCCTGATCATTCACAAACATAACATTGGCGACTAAGATGGCTGGTCTTTCTCTCCCACCACCCAACCCCTTCCTGGAATTACCTGGCGAGCCTCCAGTCCCCTGGACTCGCTGGAAACAGTCGTTCGAGACATGGCTAACGGCTACGGGGCTAACCGGTGTTAACGCGGCTCGTAAAAAAGCGCAGCCGGGCAGCCGGGCAATCCAGCCGGGCAGATCTCTCTCTGAATCCACTGTTGCCACGCAACGACTCCCTGGACCCTGACTCCGCAGCTGTGATGCAACTGGAGCGACGTCAGCGCCCTCGGCCCCATCCACGACCACAACAGCCCTGCGGTAACTGTGGGTCTCGGTCGCATGCTTCAAGAGCCCAGAACTGCCCTGCCCGTGGCCAGTCATGCCGTAACTGCGGTAAGCTGCACCATTTTGCTGCTGTCTGTCGCTCTCCCCCGGCCGGCCCAGGGGACCAGGACTCCCAGTCTGGTCCCACCATTATACACAATGTGACCTCAGGTGCAGTGCCCTTCAAATCATGTTCAGTCTACCTCAATGATGTGTGCAGCCGCCTGCTGGTGGATACCGGTGCGGGCTGGTCTCTCCTGAACATTGATACCTACAATAACTTTTTTGGTTCACTGCCCTTGTCTGCGCCCTCTACTGCACTTTATGGTTATGGAGGGTCTGGAATCGACCTAGTGGGGTCTCTCCAGGTGACTGTCCGCTACGGGACCAAGACTGTGCCCAGTTTTGTTTTTCAAGTGGCCCGCCGTGGCGCTAACCTGATGGGTTTGGACCTGTTCACCGCTCTGGGGTTCTCCCTCCTGGACACGGGGGGGTCGGCTATTATGACTGTCACCACGCCATGGCAGCAGAAGTGGCCGTCACTGTTTCATGGTCTGGGCTGCCTCTCTGCTTTCGCCCATCAACCCCTCCTCAACCCCTCAGTTAAACCTGTCATCCAGCCGCTGCGCCACATCCCGCTGGCTCTACGTGACGGAGTCACAGCTGAGCTACAACAGCTGCTGGAAGCTGGTATCATCGAACCAGTGGACGCTTCACCCTGGGTTTCGAACCTGGTGGTGGCCAAGAAGAAGTCGGGGGCCCTGCGTGTCTGTGTGGACCTGCATGCAGTCAATAAGGCAGTGGTCCCAGACCAGTACCCCCTCCCCACATCAGAGGAGCTCACAGCTCAGTTCTACGGTTCCACAGTGTTTACCAAGCTCGACCTCAGACAGGGGTACCTGCAGGTGCCTCTTCACCCCAGCAGCAGAAACCTCACAGCCTTTGTAACACATGCCGGGGTGTTTCGCTACACCCGGATGCCGTTCGGCCTTTGCTCTGCCCCTAGCTGCTTCCAGAAAGTCATGGTCTCTGTGCTAGCTGGCATACCAGGCGTGGCCATATACCTGGACGATATTGTAGTGCACGGGCCCACGGTTGACGTTCATGATGAACGACTCAACAGGGTGTTTGCAGCCCTGGCCAAACACACCCTGACTCTCAATACTGAAAAGTGTGTCCTCTCTGTTCCGGAGATTGAGTTTGTGGGGTTCCGACTGTCTGCAGATGGCATTACTCGACTTCAGTCCAACGTGGACGCGATTCAGGCCATCCCAGAACCCACCTCAGCTGCCCAGGTGGCCTCTCTCTTGGGCATGGCCGGGTACTATTTAAAGTTTATCCCACAGTACTCTGACACCACAGCCCCCCTGCGTCAGCTGCTGCGTAAGGATGAGCCTTGGGTGTGGTCTCGGGCATGCAGTGACGCTGTAGGTGCCCTGAAAGCGCAACTTACTTCTCCCCCAGTGTTGGCCCACTTTGACATCGCCAGCCCCACCCTCGTGACCTGTGACGCATCATCTATAGCGATAGGAGCCGTGCTGTCACAGATCCAGAACGGGGTCGAGAGACCCATTGCCTTCGCTTCCCGAGCCCTCAACCAGACTGAGCAGCGGTACTCTGTGGGCGAGCGTGAGGCATTAGCCTGCATTTGGGCCTGTGAGCGGTGGCACCTCTATCTCTATGGCTGCTTTTTCACTCTCAGAACAGATCGCCAGGCTCTTGCGGCGCTGCTGTCCACGTCCGGGACGGGCCACAGACCACTCAGGCTACACCGCTGGTATGACCGCCTCCGCCAGTACAATTTTGAGCTGAAGTTCACCCCAGGCAGAGATAATGTTGTGGCTGACCTGCTGTCCCTGCCCCAGCCCCAGCCCTACACGTCAGCACTGACTGTATTGAACAGGACATTATTAACATGTTGCACACGCCCCTCCAGGCCACTGTCTCTCTGCTGGAGCTCAAGGACGCCTCTGAACAGGACCCCATCCTTTCCACACTCTGCACCTACATCCAGGATGGCTGGCCTGCTGTGGTCCCGGGGGAGCTGGCCTCGTTCTCCCGTGTACGACAGGAGCTTTCCTGCTGGAACGACACCTGTGTGGCACGGGGGCTGTGCACAGTGATCCCTGGTGCCCTGCGTGCGCGTGTATTATCCATGGCGCACGAGGGCCACCTGGGCATTGTGAAGCTGAAACAGCGCTGCAGAGACCTGGTGTGGTGGCCAGGGATAGATAAAGACATCGAGGCCTTGGTCAAGGACTGTGCTGCCTGCCTCGTTAGTGGCAAGACTGGCCACCAGCCGCCCCCGCCGATGCAGCCTCTCGCCTGGCCCTCTGAGCCCTGGGATCACCTACAGCTGGACGTCTGTGGTGAGATCCATGGGGTCCCACACCATCAGCGCTTCCTGGTGGTTGCCTACGACCTGCACTCAAAATGGCCAGAGGTCACCCCTACCGGTTCTGTGACCTCTCAGGTCATCATTGATTTTCTGGACTCTCTATTCACTCGCTGGGGCCTTCCCTTACGACGGATAATGGCCCTCAGATGGTCTCTGCAGAGTTCACTGATTATCTCCACAGCAACGGTATCCGCCATGTGCGCACGGCGTACTATCACCCCCAGGCCAACGGTGGCGTTGAACGCTTCAACCAGTCCTTGAAAAACGGCATCAGGGCACACACGGCCCAGGGGTGCTCCTTCTCTCAGGCCCTCCGTCACACTCAACTGCACTACAGGGCCACCAAGCACTCTACCACGGGTGTCTCCCCAGCCTACCTCATGCTGGGACGGGAGCTCACCCTGCCCCTTGACAGGCTCCGTTCCCCTACGGCCTTTTCCCCGCCCCTTACGCCTTCCCCTGTGGTCAAGGCCTCAGTCACCCGTCAGCAGGCTCAGATGAAGCACCGCTTTGACCAGTCGAAACGGGCCAAGGCGCCAGTCATCGCCGCCTCCGACTGGGTCAGGGTCCGTCGACCTCACCGAGACAATAAAATGGCCTCATTCTGGTCCTTCCCCCTTCAAGTTGCCCGCCAGCTGGGCCCCGCCACCTACCTCCTCAACGATGGCTCTCGTTGGCACTCCAGCCGTCTACGGAAGGTCCCTGCTCCGCCACACACGGCTGTTGACATGCCCCTCACCGCGGATTCCCCGGTGCCCTTAGTTGCCCCTGCACAGGTCATGGACATTCCTCGGCCTGCTCGGCCTCAGCCCTGTGCCTCCCCACGTCCTCCTCGCGTGCGTTCACGCCCTGCCCACTTACAGGACTTTGTGTCAGCTTTATATGCTTGAAGTTTTGCCGGGGGGGAGGAAATGTTATGTCTCACTAACTGCTGCTCTGTTCGATTGTGCTGCGCTCATTTAACCTTGCCTGTTGCTATGAGTGTGGGGATTGTCGGGGATCGATTACTTGAGTCTCACGTGGTTTTGATGTTGATGTTGTTGTTACGTTGTTCTCTTGAGCTAAGAAAGTAAAGTGAAGTTCTCTGGCAAACTGTGTCATGGCCTGATCATTCACAAACATAACATTGCTATCATTATCATGAGTCATTAGGAGGGATTCCTTCTTGCCCTCTTCAGCTGAATAACATATTTTGAAATTAAAACCATGTCATAACCCTGAGTGTTTAGAATGGGTGACCTAAAATGTGACCCTGTGGTGACGGCTTGCCAATCAGCCACTAAACACAGGACCAGAGAGACTGTCAGGAAGATGATTATCTGCAACACAAAAAGACTCAAACCCGGAGCCCACAGCACAGAAACGGAAGTGACTCTGCATACAAATAACAGCCATCAAATGTCAGCTATTCAAACTGTCCTTATCCCCTAAAGCCCCTTTAGCAGTGACCTTCTATTCTTCTATTCTCCTATTGTTCACGTCTGCTTCTATTCTGCCTCCATTTTCTATTTCCAGCCTGCAAACCAATCTCTAGTCCAATTCACATCCGATTCTAATCTCCCCTCTACCGAGACGCTCATTCCCTCAGCCTCCTCTGGAGTGGATGCAGATAGAAAGAAAGAAAAGAGAAGACAACCAACACACACACACACACACACACACACACACACACACACACACACACACACACACACACACACACACACACACACACACACACACACACACAAATAGACACACAACTTTAGACATTGCTTAATGTTTCACGAGACGTCATGTCCTGTGCAATCGTGCATATCTTTATGCCAATTAAAAGGTCAACACATGGAGCAAGAGTGGTTGAGACAGAGGGGAACCGAAACAAAGCAAGAAACAGAAACAAAAGCAGTGCACTTTGTTTGAGAAGTGGCCAAACAAGCAGGACAATGAAGAAAGGCGAGTGGTGAGATGAGATGTTTTGGGACCCTAGTCCTTTCCAATAGCCCACAGTATTGATGCTATTCATCACCGGGCCTGAAAGAGCGAGGCTGTTCGGCACATTTCAGAGAGCCATACATCAACTTCGTCATCCATATAACAAAACAAGCTGCGTGTCACTTTCTGTGGTGAGTCCACTTCCTCTCTGGACACTATAACTGTGTTTACAGGAGACTGAGACTTGCACAAAAAAAAAAGAGGTGCCTCCTCATCTGCAGACTGGCCCAGAGACTCAATTTGTTTACAATTGTTTGGACAGAGTGGTCCAAAACAACCCGTGGTCCTGAACATATTGGCATCATAGGTAGACTCGGCCTGGACTGTAATTGGGTGACAGCAGAGGTAAATGTGACTGAGGACCGATGCGTGGACGACCTGCTCTACAGTGGTCTGTGGATCGAACACAGTCACCTGGCAGCACTGCTACAGTGTACAGTTTGTGTTGGGCTTTAGTTATAGTGAGTCTGTAGTGGCTCTAGTCCACTGACACTGTCTGATGTCTCTCGAGTACAACCCTGCATAGTGAGAGATGAAGCCAAGCTTATAGCATTAATACTGTTACTGTACCCCTCTTTAACTCATTCATCACTGCTATACCTCTCGTCATCTCATTCATTAATACTATGTACGGTCCCTCCTCATCTCATTAATACTGTCTCCATCCCAAGCTAGGTTATTATTAACATTTTCATTCGTTTTTATTTCGTTTTCAATTTCAGTTTACTAGTTTATTTTGTGAAAAGGCTTAGTTTTAGTTTGTTTTTTATACATTTTAGTATTAGTTTTAGTTATTTATTTCATTTTAATATGGATTAGTCAGGGGCTAGATTCAACAAGGTCAGATAAATTGCAATCGCGATGCGTTGTGAGCTTGTAATGCTATTTTGCTATCTTTAATCTTTTGAAAGATATTGGATACTGACCAAGATCAAAACTAACCACATTTTCTATATGACGTGTGTTATTGTCTCCGCCAGGCCGAAAGGCATGGCGAGAGAGTATGTTTTACCCCCTGTCCGTCCGTCCGTGTGTCCGTCCGTCCGTGTGTCCTGTCCGCCCGTTACCAGCTAATCTCCGGCACCGTTAGCCCGGTCGCTGCGAAACTGTGCACACATACTCCCTGGATGCCAATTCAGAACCTCTGGCCCAAATGTTCAGATTGGCCAGTTATAGCGCCACCAGGAGGCCGATTTGTGCAAAACCCATTTATTGATACTACTCCTACAGATTTTGTCCAAACATCACACAAATCGGTACACAGTATCTCTATAGTCATGTGATCAACACAGATCTGTCCGATCTCACATATTCCATCCTGATTGCCTAAGATTTGGCTTCCAAAGTTTGCAGGATTGGTCCGTTTTGAACAAAATGCCTCAAATCATGAACGCAGCTTGCGATTTCCATGCAATTTCACACACACATTCCTATTAGGCAGAGGAAGAAATGCCACCATTTTACCATTGGCCACATTTTTGGAACAAAATGCCTCAAATCATGAATGCAGTGTCCAATTGCAGTGAAAAGCCTAAGAAGAAATGGCACCCTTTTCACATTGGCCTATTATAGCGCCACCAGGAGGCCACAATAACGTACCTATCCTGGCGGAGACCTGTGCTCCGCGACAGGACGTGCAATAACCCCACGTTTGCAACTACTTTCGTCTGCGCACTTCAGCGGGTATGGTCTAGTTTCATTAGTTTTAGTTGACCATAATAACCTTGTATTGTATCCATCCTCTTCATCTCATTAATACATAATGTGCCCATCCTCTTAATGTCATTCACTATTAATATCCATCCTTTTCATCTCATTCAGTGACATTCATTTGGTGTTCAGCAGATTTTTCATGATATCTGAAGAGTTTATGGAGAATGAGGGTTAACATCAGTAGAAACTCCTATAGCTGAGCTATTTGAAGTCAGACTGAAAAAGTCAGACTTAAAAATCCTGTGCTCGAATTTGAACTGGAAGTATAATATCTTTAAGATGGAAATATTTCAAACTTCTGGGGTCATTTTAATGTCTGGCTTTTTTGTGCACTCCAGAGAGTTCTTAAGTTGCTTGATTCAATATTTAGATATTTGATATTGACACGCCTCCATCCTGTATAAACCCATTGTAACTTCCAACTCCATTTTAACCATGCTAGACATCCCACATCCCTGGTTCTGGTTACTGATATTGTCCCTTGATAATGATTGGACTGTGTTTTTTCATATACATATTTCATTTATATAATAATAATAATATCATTATTAATTAATATTTTTATATTTCATTTTCAAAGATTTGTTTTAAATAATAAAGGTATATCCATATATTTATTTATATATAAATATATGTATTCATATATATCTATTTAACTCAACTGTCTGTTCAATATCTCACAATGTGTTAAATGTCAATGTTTTGCACCTCATTAATTCAAAGGCCTGAGAATGAAAGTGGTTGAACAGTCAGGCAGTGTCTAACAGAAACACACAGCTTCATCTTCTGAGGATGGAACAAAGCAATACTTCTCGTCAGGCCACAGATGGTTCTGTTCAACTATAGTTCATTACATTCACCTGGTGTCCCAGTTCTAAATGACTCCCGGAACAGACTGTAGTTTATAGCTTGGGAAACGTTCATCCAATCAACTTCACACTTGCCGGGTGCATCGCTGAGTTCCCACTTTTTACAGGTGGGTAACCAAATGCTTGAACACAGTTCTTTTATTAAGTGATAAAGAATAAAACTTAAAGAGTCAATGGGATTTGCAAAATAATTGCATAAAATGTCTTCATGATCCAGGGACAGTACGGTTTAACATCAGGACTTCGATTACCCTATGCTCAAGCCCCCAGAACCCAGTGGTTGCATTGAAGCGCATTGGACATGCTGGCCATTCATAGGTACTGCAGCTGGGGTCACTGTACATGAACGAGCGAAAACGGTTTTCGACCAATGGGCTCGACTAACGAGCCTGCGCACGAGCTTGCACACAGGGCTGCACACCTCTGTGACGCAAAACACGTCACAGAAGTGACGCGCAGAAGCCCCAAATAGGCCTCGCCCATCACATTTCCAACCCGGAAGAAGGGGTGAATTCGCCTCATGCGCTGAGTGAGCAATTCAATGCAAGTGGATGGGAGGGGATATCCGGTGCCCTCTCTATTATTTTTTAACTCTATGCCTATGCTATACAAATAAACTTGCCTTGCCTTGCTTTGCTCTGCTCCAAAAGTGCATGTTACGAGCCGCCACATGCTCTGAATGTCCATGCCCCGAATAGGCACTGCACTAATCATGTGATTATCTTATCACCCACCCCTAGAAGAGAGTAGAGTCTGGAATGGACTATGGGGTAAACACTCTGCAGGAGTAGACACAGACTAGACATATGTGAGCAGAAACAAGACTCTGCAGACACAATGGTCCTGTGGTGCGAAGCAGATAGTTATGCCAGTTTAGCAGCAGACTGTCAGAGATGGATGGTGCACACAGGCTGCTGCCGACATCCTCTCTTAAAAGACCTCAGCATTATCGTCTGCTCAGGTTTCTTAGAAAATAAAATATTAAAGAAGAAAATCTGGGTGAATTTGAGAGAAAAACAATTCACTTTAGTGCTGACCTTCAAGCTGCTGGGTGGCAGATTGATCTGAAGGAGCTCAGTCATCGTATCACTGCTGCTCACTTCATCTACTGCTTAATAATGTATTCAGTCCTCTGTCAACAGTTTTAGTCATTCAGCCTCTTGCTGTGTGCACTGAATGTAATAAAGTCGAAAGCCCATTTGTTCCTGATGCATAAATGTGATACTTGTATGTGCACTGTATGAGCACAGTATAATTCTGTTTAATCTCCTTTGCTGAACAGATACAGTTATGCTAATCCACAATGCACACATAAACAGTATATGGTTTTCTGCTGTGACAGATCTGTAAGAAATGCTAAAAAAGACGATGCCCAATAGGATGGGTGCAGCTGGATCAGAAAATACTTTAAGAGTTGAACAGAAAGAGCCACACACCAAATCACTTTTATTTTCTGCCAGTGTCTGGTCCGACACTGGCAATTTTTCGGCGGTGGCTAAATCTGGCTGAATGTGTGTAGTCTGATCCCAGTAAATACCATTTGAAATCCTACAAAACATGTAAGATTAAAACTATAAAATCAAACTACACTGCGATGCTGGTTTTCCTTCTTTGTGTGTGTGTGTGTGTGTGTGTGTGTGTGTGCGCGCGCGCGCGCGCGTGCGTGCGTGTGTCCTGTGTCCGTTCTGTATGTTTATGTGTGTATTTTCTGACATCTGCAATCCCACAACAATGATCTCCCAGCAGCACCGCCTGCTGACTGACAGTGATTGCCTGGGGAGAAGGTTCCTGCAGGCAGCCTCCAGTCGATGTGAATAGCTTTCAGATGCAGGTTAGCACCGTGCTACAGCTGCTCGCCAGCTTCACTGAGTATTGGTGGGCGTGCGCACGTACGTGCGTGCGTGCGTGCGCGAGTGCGTGCGTGCGCGAGTGCGTGCGTGCGTGGTGGTGGTGGTGGTCGGGTGTCTTCGTAAACAGAGAGACATCTAGGAATGGCGGTGCCTGTTCAGCCGTGCCTCCAGTCAGTGTGGCCCGCTAACTGTGACAAAGAAGATAATTAGGCTGCCACCTGTAAGCTAATTCCTTATCAAGACAAAAACAGCGATCGAGTTCTCTTCTGGACTTTTTCTTTCTTCATACAGCTTTAATAATCCAGAGAGGAGCCGAGGGAGGTGCAGGAAGAGGACTCTGGTGGGATTCAATCTCATGGCAGAGGGGGTGCATGTGGTTTTGAAGGTGACCCATTCTAAGCTTTACTCAGCAGGCATAGGGGACAGCCAGTTCACTCCATGAAAGCATATATACTGTATATAACATTTTGATATTCATGTTGTTGTTCAGAAAACTAAGAGGGAGACGGGAACAAAAAAGCTGTGGTAGGAGGATTCAGTCCTACCGCAGCTGCCAGATTGCATCATCATGCGTCTATACGGACTGTGAAGGGGTAGGAAGTCAGTGCGAGAATTTACAATATAGGCATCAACAAAGGACAGGGTAAATGGTCATGTAAAAAGAAAGAAATCAATTAAGTGTTACAACGTTACTAGGATAACTGGTAAACATCAAACCTAGTATCTGTAGACACAACATGCTATCTAAATCTGTGGAGTAAAAAACACTGTCTGTCTAAATAACATACACGTAGGCCTACACTACACGTTGTACACGTGACCAAGTTACCAAGTAACAAATACAGTATATCTGCATAGTATAACAACCAGCATCTATCAAAATAGGCAACAAGAAGGGATACAAGGAAACCGGAGTGCTAGGGAGTGAGGTAGAGTCTGATTAAGTCTGATTAAGTGGAAAAATGGCGTGAGTCTGCACTCCTGACTGAAAGGGGGGAGATCCTTCCACAGCTTGGGAGCCAGGAGTGAGGAGGAGAATAATCTAGGATGCATGGAGTGTTGGCCAGGGAGTCGTAGGCAGGCAGATATTCTGTCTAAACTGATCTAAGTGTGCAGGAATGGGTATAGTGGAAGATCATGTCCTGAAGGCAATGTAACACAATGTAACAGGCACCCAGTGGTGTAGTGGTCTGGAGAAGAGGATATACTCAAATTTTGCCCAAAAATGTCAAGGTGGGCCGTGCCATAAAGAATCAGCATGTACCCTGAATGCTGCCAAAAAATATCTTTGGCAACTTAAAGTGATAGTGCACTCATAAATGACAAATTGTCAAGTATTGTATTGGCCAGCAGTGTTTGCAAAGTCACTCGACTAATGTTTGCTTCATA
Source organism: Gymnoscopelus braueri (assembly GCF_963280865.1). Taxonomy (NCBI): domain Eukaryota; kingdom Metazoa; phylum Chordata; class Actinopteri; order Myctophiformes; family Myctophidae; genus Gymnoscopelus; species Gymnoscopelus braueri. The sequence goes on along the minus strand of NC_137622.1, from coordinate 13,440,871 downwards.
AATTCCACACTGAAGGGACAGTGGGAATTTGTTTTACTGAAAGAATGTATTCTGAATAACCAATAAGCAGAGGGAGTTCAGCCACTGTTCATGTAAACACCATTGCTTTATTGGGTGTTTTCAATAAAGTATTTGCATTTATTTATATACGATTGGATTAGCCACTGCTCTCTGCCTTGTGTAATCTACAAAAAAACAGAACAACAACAACAACGTTGATACAATACAGTGAAAATGTGTTTTCACTGTATTGTTGAGGGTATACCTAATTTGGATTTTGTATAAAAGATAAACATAATTATTTTGGATAGTCCATATCATGACTGAATAAAAGTATTGCCCTGTTGTCTGATATATGATAATGTCATTATGCTTTATTAATTCCCAAAAGGGGCATTCTCATTGTCACTAACTCATCATCATCATCATCATCATCATCATCATCATCATCATCATCATCATCATCATCATCATCATCATCTTCTATACACTCCTGGTTCAGTGGTGCAACAAATGTGCTAAATGTGTTGTGTTACCAGACTTGGTTGCACTGCTCTGTAGCATCATTTGCATAGTTTTGCATAGCTTGCTGGTATCCTTTGTCATCCCTTGTTCATTTGCCTAAAATGTGATGTTTTTCCAAACAGCACTTGTGCTATTTCCTGGCTGTTCTGAACAAAAGTGAAGCCAAATAAACACTACGAAGTGATGGAAAGAGGAAGCGCAGTCATTTGACTTTTGTCCAGAGCACCTCATATTTGTCACTCAAAAACGTTCACAGATGCACACTTGTCATCTTTCCTGAGTTAACATATGCAAACTATAACACTCTGACAGCTATTTTCAAGTGGAGCAAGCAGGAGTCACAAGACGAGTTGAGTGACGAGAGCTCAATGTGGGCAATTTTGTGTGTGTGTATGTGTGTGTGTGTGTGTGTGTGTGTGTGTGTGTGTGTGTGTGTGCGTGTGCGTGTGCGCGTGTGTGCGTGCGTACTCTAGAAGTGAGTATACATAGTGCCCACTGAAAAAGAAGTGTGTATATTGCGTATACCTTTGAATAAATGTCATTATACCACTGCTGCAGGCACCTACTGTAAAAACTATAGACATAAAACTATGTACGGGATGCAGTTAATATGGAAACGAACTCCGGGCATGAAGACGCAGACGCACCGGCTGTTACTGTAGCTCTCCCACTGAGGCAGCCTCAGTGTTTAGGGGAGCCTAAAGAGCGACAGCTCGTGCGTTTTCCAATGTTGACATTGCTATCAGAATGTATCTCTCCCCCTCCCTCTCTGGTAAGTCAAATATACAGTACAAACGTGCAACGCTTAGCATTAATTTACATATACCCTCCATGCTGTGTTTGGCCTTCATGTAATGTATGGTTGGACATTGGGCAGCGCCGACTGCAGTGCTTTCTGAGAGAATGTGACAGCTGTGTGGTGCTGAGGGCTTGCAATGATGATTACTGTAGCACTTTCCCCCTGATGACCGGCTCTAATAATAATAGGCTAATTGCAAAGCACTAATTATAGTAATTTTGATAATGTCTAATTAACAATGTTGTTGTCTATCGATGCATGCGCACATTACGCACATTACGCACATTACGCACATTACGCATGCGCGCATTACGCACATTACGCATGCCGTATGCTTGTGTTTGAGACACGCACGCACAGACACATTTTCCTTAGGAGACAAAGGAAAGTGTGTGAGTGGAGAAAAAGTTTCCCATGTATCTCAGTTTGGAGCAAACATGTATAGTAGCAGCGTGTCAGCGATAGACTATACCATATGGGCTCATTGGGCTGTATGCAGAAAAAAATAATTTACCGCACCGAGCACCACCTCCATTGCCATTTGCGAAAGGACCCCCACTCCCCTCCTTGCATCTGGGCCCCGGGATTTTGCGTTACGCCACTGGCTCCTATACCTAAACAAAAGCCATACTGTAGGTGGGAGGCAGGGAAGCCAGAGAGTAGTAATGGGCGGGACAGCGAGTGCATTTTCCGGCAGCGGCTGCTGCCGCGGAGCTGCCGGCGGCGCCAGCTTTGGGAGTGTGCTGCGTTTGTGTAACGCAGTCCCCACCAATAT
>NC_137622.1:13431272-13433772 GCF_963280865.1 Gymnoscopelus braueri | reverse complement strand
CTTTGCAGAGGCAGGGTAGGATGACATTTAACCATTGAGACAATACCTAATACTATCGCGCGTGCACGCACGCACGCACGCACGCACGCACGCACGCACGCACGCACACAGCCTGCAGAACCACCCAGCCATTTCCAAAGAAACCTGGCAGACTTTACAACTCTTCAATCAAATTGAACTCATGGACTCAGTCTATTGAAAAACATGTTGCTACTAATCTTATCAGCAACACACACACACACACACACACACACACACACACACACACACACACACACACACACACACACACACACACACACACACACACACACACACACACACACACACACACACACACACACACACAGTGTTGAAAGCAGTCTGCTGGGTTGTGATTAGCCTTTAAGTAGAGCTGGCTCCCAGCATGCATTGTGGCGTCCCAGGGAGCGGTGTCGAGACCAAACTGTCCAACATCCAACCAAGTAAATACCACTGTTTGGAAACATCCAGAGTCGAACAACACCACTGTACTGGAAACATCCAGAGTAGAGGACAAGTACAACTAAAGAGTGATTCTTTTAAGATTTAACACTCTAGCTGAACCTCAGCGAAACCAAAGAGCCTGAAATGGACTTCCAATGGAACAGGAAGCCCCCAACTCCTATTACCATCGAGGAGGAAGAAGTAGAGATAGTGAACTCCTCTATGTTCGTTCCTGGATGTGCACATATACAACAAACTGCACTGGAAGGACAACAGCAAGGGATAGAGCAGGCTGTTCTTCCTGTGGTCCTGTGCAGCAGACTACTGAATATGGTCTACCGGTCTATGGTAGCCAGCACACTGGTATGCTGGGCACAGATTACAGGACTTTTAAAATCTTAAAACGATTTGGAAATCTGGTAGCATCCCACACTACAGGATAATATTAAGGTTATCGGTTCTTCTGTTTTGCCCGAACACAGCACCTCACCTCATTTTTTAATTCACGTGATCACATGCGGAAGCTGCAGCAGTTGCAGAGCAGCACTATTGTAAACAACAAACTTGCAGTATTGACGAGCGGTTGTGATATGTCTGTGAAGACACGTTACAGACAATGTTCTTGCCACAGTTTTTTTGTTTTGTTTTTTGAATAACTAGTTTGGCTGTTGATCATTTCCACATATACTTGCAAAAGCACTTCACAACCTAACCAATTTCCATCCAGCACACAGCTTCTTGTACAGTACATACATCTACCCAGCCTCACCCTGCTTCACTGGGAAACCGCAACACCATCTACAGTACATCTAGTCCAAATCCATGTACTGATCGTGTCCTCATGTAACCACAGTGGGGTCTAGTACAGAGATGTTAATTAGGCCTGTTCTCAGAAATACAGAGTGCTTTTCTTTAAGAAATAGAGTGGGGTGGTCCAGTCCCCCTGTGTAGTAATTTGTCACTGAAACAGATTAATACATTCAATATGAAAGGGAGACAGTAAGTATCCGGCTCTAGGAAAGCATCGTATGGTTCCAGAGATTGGAGACTTAAAGACTGTATCTTTGGGAACAATTACCTGTACTCTCAGTTCATTCCCCGATATCTAACAAACCCTGAGGCCTTAGCAGGTTAATAACACATAAGAGACACTTCAGCCTTTAAGAGTCATGATAGATTTATGGCCTCCAATAATAGAGAGGAATAAGACGAGAGAGTAACAGCAACAATTAACTCCTTTTTAATTATGTTCACTTTACAATGCTTCTATAAACAGCAGCCCGGGAATACCTGCTCCGCACGCACGCACGCACGCACGCACGCACGCACGCACGCACGCACGCACGCACGCACGCACACTTTCTCAATGCTGCTCTCAGGCCAGTTTCTCAATGCTGGTCTCAGGGCGGCTTATAGCCTTCTATAGGTATATAGATGCAACAATGTTAATTTGCTACTCTGAGGGCAGTTTCTCAATGCTGCTCTTGGGGCACATTAAATGATACACATACAACATCATTAATTTGCTGCTTTCAGGGCACTTTCTCAATGCTGCTCTCAGGGCAGATTATAGTGTTCTACAGGTATATAGATGCACCAATGTTCATTTGCTGCTCTCAGGGCACTTTCTCAATGCTGCTCTCAGGGCAGATTATAGTGTTCTACAGGTATATAGATGCACCAATGTTTATTTGCTGCTCTGAGGGCAGTTTCTCAATGCTGCTCTCAGGGCAGCTTAAATTATATAAATACAACAACATTAATTTGCTGCTCCGAGGGCAGTTTCTCAATGCTGGTCTCAGGGCAACTTATAGCTATTAATGCAACAATGTTAATTTGCTGCTCTCAGGGCATTTTCTCAATGCTGGTCTCAGGGCAGCTTAAAGCCTTTTACAGGTATATATGCAACAATGTTAATTTGCTACTCTCAGGGCAGTTTCTCAATGCTGATCTCAGGGCAGCTTATATTCATCTACAGGTATATAAATGCAACAATGTTAATTTTCTGCTCTCAGAGTCAGGGCTGTTTTTCAAT